>NW_002476361.1:418719-487626 GCF_000189635.1 Tetrahymena thermophila SB210
TTTCTTACGAAGAGTCTATGAATACAGTGTTGTAACAAGAACTAATCAGGTTTAATATATTTAAAACTAAAAATTTTATATTAATATATTTTTGTACTCAAAACTAGATTCAACAAACTTCTAAATACTGTCAAAGTTAGCTTGGTTAATGTAGGAAAAGCAATTGATGGTTTATTAGTCATGTCTTCTGACTTAGAAGAAGTATTTAACAGTGTTTTCGATAATAAAGTACCAGATATTTGGCATAAGGTAATTTTAAATTCAATACTTATAAAACTTATAAAATAATGTGATATAAATACAAAGATTTTTAAATAAACTTGATAAATAAAATGTTTTTGATACATTTAGAAAATAAAAATAAAAATTTCCAAAATATCTGAAATTTTAATGGATAAATTATTCAAAATCTTAAAAAAATAAGCAATTAGTAGTAAAAATTGTATTTTTTTCACAAATAATGTAAGAAATTAAAATCTTAATATGAAGTGTGTAAAGTTAAACTGGAAAAAATCTAAATTAATTTATTTTATATCCATCCATAAAATTTAGTTGTACTGAAGCAAAATAAAAGCATTTCATCATCAAATATAAGCTAGATCGAATTTAATTTAACTAGCAAAGATAGATATAAAAAAATTTTAGTGTAATAAAAAAAGTCCAGTAAAATAAATTAAATTAACTATTAATTAATGAATTGAATGATTGATAAGCTAGTTCTAAAAACTTTTTTACAACTGAGATATATTAAAATAAAATTTGAAAATAAATTTTGAATTTACCCCATAAACATAATTTAGTATACAGTAAATACATACCAAAATTTTATTTTTTACAATTAATTATAGATTTATATTACTTTTGTAAGCAAGTAACTAAATTTTATTAGGACAATTTATTATTTTACCTCATGTTATAAATATGTAATGTTGGATTAAAAAATTCAATCACTTAATTCGCATAAATTTATTACTTGTACCTCAATATTTTAATGTGAATTCAGTAAATAATGCTCAAAACGTTGATATATTATAATAATTCTACCAATATTTAATTAACTATAATTTTAAAAACTTTTTTTAGGTTTCATATCCTTCACTCAAACCACTTGGTTCTTGGATTAACGATTTCTGTGATAGATTGAGAGAAATGGATGAATGGATTTAAAAAGGTGCTCCTCCTAGTTTCTGGATTTCTGGATTTTTCTTTACACAATCCTTCTTAACTGGAACTCTTTAAAATTTTGCTAGAAAAGTAATATTTAGTTTTTAAAAAATATTTAAACTAGAAACAATTTATATTCCCTAACAATAGTATAAAATACCTATCGATACTCTTTCTTTCGATTTCTTTGTAATAAAAGAAGATAGCAAAGAATATGATGTCACTGTAGCCCCTCAAGATGGTTGTTATGTATATGGTCTTTTCTTTGAAGGAGCAAGGTGGAACAATGAAAAACAAGTAATTTATTATTTAATAACTAATTTATTTAATAACAAGTTTAAATTGTTTTAAAATGAAAATTTTTTTCTCAACCTAACATAAAATTGATTTATTTAAAATTAAAAAACTAAAAAACATTTTTCCACTTATTTTCTGAATGATTATTATTTTATTTATTTAAATTTAAAACAGTTAATTTTTAATAAATTACACATCAATTATGTAAAGTGGAATTATAAAGTTTTATATTCCAATTAATTCTGTTTACTAAGTAAGATTTAATTTTTAAAAAAAGGTATTAGATGAATCTCTACCAAAGGTTTTGAGCTCAAAGGCACCTTACATCTGGCTATTACCTACCGAAGAGAGAAGAGATTATGAGAATGATAAAACTGTAATCTAATTTATTAATTAAATATTTTTATATGAATTTTATTAATGCTAAAAACTTATTTTAAAAAGGTATATGAATGCCCTGTTTACAAGACATCTCGTAGAGCTGGTACATTAAGTACTACTGGTCATTCTACAAATTTTGTAATGAGCATGTATTTACCTATAGCCCAAGAACATTAGCCAAAGCACTGGATTAAGAGAGGTGTAGCGGCTCTAACTTAACTTGATGATTGAAATTTAAATATCATTTGTCACCATCAATCATTATAACTTAAATTATTAAATATTGATCAAAAATTAAAAATATACTATAATAATTATGTTGTTAAGAGCAAAAAAATTAAGTTAGTAGATCACTTATTTATTTATTTAAAAGAAATATTGATCACTAAATTTTCAAAATTGAAGTAAATTTATCAACAAAGGAAAATTGATAATAAAAATAATTAAATAAATTTTTGTTTCTATTTAGCTTAAAGACTTAATTGTAATTGTATAATAATTAATAAAATTTTTCTGATACATATTATTATGTATAATCACGTTTAATTTATATTCTACTTACCACAAAATTAATTATTCAAAAGCTGTACATATTTTTATTTTTACTTTTAATTCATGATTTAGCAACTGAATGCTATTTCAAACACCTATTTATTTGAGCCTTTCTTCTTCTTTATCAATAAAGCTGCATGCATTTGTTAGCTTTTAGATTATTTCACTAACTCATAACACGATTTTTTTAAACGCTATAATTACTGAATCACTATTATTTTAGAGTATTATACTTGAATAAAAAACGAATATAAAAAATAAAGATTTATTCTATATTTAATAAACTGTAAAGTTCACAGGAATATACTTAAACTGATGTATTTATTAATCAGATATTTAAAAATAGGAAATAATACCCACTAATAAATGGATTTTCATACTATTTTGAAGAGCTAATGTATTTATTACACTATTTTTAGCTGAAAAATTTCAAAACAAAACCCATAAATTAAAATAAATATGAAACAGCGTCCCGTTATTTCAATAAATACGACTAAATAGATTCATTATCGATATAAATTTTAATTATTTACCAAAAAATATGTCATATCTTAAATTAAGAGAGAAGAAGGCTTAAATGAATTGATTTCTCATAGTAAAATTTATCATTAAAATAATAATAATCAATCGATCAATCGATGGATTGATGATCTGATAATTACAAAATATATATTAATTTTTTACTTCATTAATAATAATAAAAAATTAACTATAACTATTTTTTTTTCATTTATGATCAAATTCTATGTGTAAGTTGATTGAGTTATTATTAGAATTTTAAATAAAATGATTAAAAATCACTGCTATATATTATTATATAAATGAGCATAAAGAAGTTACTTTGTTAAAAAATACAAAAATCCAAATATCTAAATTCTGTTAATAATATTTATAAGTATTTTAGATAAATTAAAGGATAAAATAAACAATAGAAACTATAGAAATAAATTTATTGACAAGATAGCTATTTTTTAGCTTCTCTAAATTGAGAGTAACAAAATTAATTATGGCTTTAAAATAATGTAGAATTTATAAATTGATTATAAAAATTCTTAAGAGATATAGTAAATAATCATTTATTTTTAATACCTATTCGTTAAATGAACAAAATCTATGAAAATTAAATGTTGTAACGCTTTCTATTAATATGTCACTTTAAAAAGGTATATATTTTACAGACAAATAATCACTTTTTTTTTTGGGTTTTTCTAAAATACATATATTTGGGGGTAATAATCAGGTTTTTGCTTTTTATAGTTTGTGAATATTGTTAAGTAATGCAAATTTTTAGCGATTACTACTGATTTTTATCCTCAAATAATTTGTGGAGATTATTGAAACAAATATTGATAAGAGTTGAAACTATTAAATTTATCCAATTTTCTTTTATTACATATTTTATAAAAAGATTTTAGGAAATAGGATTTAAATGATAAATTGAGGAAAATTAGACTATATGTAGATTTAATAATTCTCATCGAATTTAGAAGCTATTTCAGAACTATTTTAAAAATTAAAATTATAAACTAGGAAGTCAAAGAATTTTCTTAGCATTTATTTAATTAAATGAATCATCATTAAAAAATATGTGTAAATTAATAGAGGCAAGTGATGCATATAAAGAAGGCGAAGATAATATTTAGAATATAAAAAAGTATGAAAATTTATTTAGGACTACTAAAGATTGTAAACTCCTTATCATATCCATAATTTATTTTATTAATAATGCAACAATAGTTTTTTTCTAGTCTCTTCTTAAATTATAAATAATAGAAATATAAAAATGATGTAAGTATTCGCTCTCCTTTTAATATTAAATACCCAATTGCCTCTTTTATTATAATCATTTAAAAATTGCGATATTATGGATGTAAAAGAATTCATTGATGAACAATAGAACTTTTAAATTATTTAAAAAATATTACCATTATAATCACAAATAAATCAAATTTTTATTTATATTAGTGTTATTTAATAATTCCCCACACTTCTTTTGTAGATCACTTTACTTTACTTTATAATATTTTTTATCTATCTTTATCAAAACAACCTAATACTAATATTGTATTTAAACGAACCTTTATAAAAACTATTTTGCTTCTGTAAGCATCATTATTTTAATTATTTAAATAGTATTTTCTATTTGTATTAGAGATTTGGAAGTAATATTTTTGCAGTTGCTTAGTTTACATTATTTCAAATATAACCTATGAACCCTAAATAATATGATAAAATTGCTAATAATTATAAATTTTAATGTATTTATTATTTTAGCAAGATAAATTTATTCTAATTTTACTTAACTTTTTAGTTTACTACTCTAGAAATACTTTGTTTTCCCCAATATTTATTTTGTAATGAATTAAAAATGGCTTTTTATAACAATAAATATTTGTTTCTATTTAAATGTTGCTTTTGAAGCTACTATTATAATGCTTGTCATTAAGACTGTATAGTCATAATAATATAGAAATTTTTATTAGAGAATATTTTTTAAAATTAGTATTATTCATTTTATTGAAGCATTCTCCTTATTCCCTTATCAAAAGCATTTTTGATATAAAAATTGGAGTTTTATATATATTTCAATACAAAATTAGTCTTTGATTAAATTAGCATTACTTTGGTGATAATATCTAAAATGAAATAAAGTATTAAATACCCTTATTTTTTTAATTTTAAAACAAGATCATGATGGACATTTTTTATTATAAAAATAAAATATACGAAACATGTTAAAGGTCTACACTCTAACGTTAAGAATTCCAATTAATTTTTTTAAATTTTTTGTGATTTTAAATTTACACATTAAGATTTTTTTTTGTATATTAAGGGAAGAAATAATTTATTTACTTTCTGAAATAGAGAAGGAAGTAAGTCCTATTTTGATTTGTTAATTTTTTATTTCGCCAGAATATTTATTTATTTTTTTATTTCTCTTTGTTATATTTTCTTCTATTTTATTATGAATGTTTGTATTGTATTTAATAATGAATGGAAAGAAAAAACATATTTTTAATTTTTTTGTTAGTGAATATAAATAGCTAACACCTATGTTTATAAAATTTAATTGATTATTTTTAACAAAGAGACGTAGCTAACTTAACTTACAACCCATCGCCATATAAGAATATACAAGTTCGTATACCTTGATAATTTTTAAAAGTAGCTAATTATTTAAGTTAAGCTAGTGTTTTTTTAGATAAACTAATCGTTATCTTATTTTTATTACTTTCGGTAGCCACTCAATCAAACAATCAATTTATAATTATTATTTATTCTAATTAAAGGCCTATTAATAATTCAAATTCTGTTGTCATTATTCAGATTGTTAATAATTTATGTGAAGTCAAGATTATTTTTAAATACTTGAAGGGATTTTGAGGAGTTATTTATTGCATCATATTTAAATTTCTATTATAAGACTAACAATAAGATCCTTTTCTTAAAATAGATCTCTTATTAATTGGAGTATTTTATCTCACTTTAAATGGATTAATAATAATTAAGAACTTATTTGTATAAAAAAATTAGCTAACTATATCAACGATTTAATAGGTGAGCAGTAAAAAAAATTATGACATTTACTAAGGCAATTTGAATTTTTTGAAATTTTGAGAAATGGAATTGAATGAATATTATTAAATTATTAAAAGCAATCTTTATACATGTAGATATGAATTAAGTACAAAATTTTATAAATAAATAGTTGATTAAATGGGTTTATATATGTTTAAATAAATTTGTTATTAATAAGATTAGTGAATTAGTATTTAACTATTTTTAGAATACTTTCATTTTGGTTTTATTTACTTTAAGCTATTTATTTTATTCGATTGTTTGAATGCATTTATTTATGATAATTTAAAGCTTTTTCAAGTAAATATTAGTAGTGGTTGCAGTGGCTATAGTAATAATTATTGTATTTCTTTTATATCTAAATTAGCAGTAATTAATAATCAATAAGATAAAATCTAATCATAATTAAGAATTAATTTTAATCTAAATCTTTTTTCAACAGTTATTATCAGCCTAACCAAGTATTCTTTCAAATTAGTTTTGGATAGTAGTTGAAATGAAAGAAGTTTCAAATGAAAATCCTTCAATAAAAGCTTGTTTATTCAGAATATTTTTAATTAGCAGTTTCATTAATTTTTATTCAGAAAGATTCTTGATTTTTTCTGAATAAGGCTTATTTAGATTGAACTATTGAGGATAAGTCTTTTATTTCAGAAGAGTTTGTTGATTCAGCATCACTACTTCTTCTGCTCAAGCTAACCTTGACTTTGCTGCCGAAGAGACTTTCCAAGCACTTCTAAGGAATGCTGGGCTCATCATCATCGTCAGGGACGTTAGAGAGATCGTTGATGCAGGGGAATAAGAAGAGACTCTTTCTTTCTTTGTTAATAAAGGCATCAGCTCTCTTTTTTAAGCACTTCTCGACATCAGTGGAGAGGAGATTTTAAGAATGTTCAGATCCATAAAAATCTAAGGCTTGTCTTCTGAAGTCTTCATAGACTTCGTTGTAATAGTTAGAGGTCTTGGAGGAATTTGAGTCAATTGATGATTCCATTTTGTAGCTCATTTATTTGTATTATATTATGTTTATTTGATTTAATTAAAATTGTGAGTGATTTTTTTGTTGCTTTTAATTTTTTTTTGTTTGGATTAAATTATATCAAATTCATAGTTATTCGCGATCACTTTTTAATTTACATGAAATAGGTCGAAATTCTGTTTGAAACTTAATTTATAAATGCTAATAAATAAATGTGCATATAAATCAATAGAGAGAATTTTGGTTGATGAATGAATTAATTGGTTAGAAGAGCAATTAAATCTGAGTGCAAAATTTAATTTCAATTTGAAGTATATTCATTCATTCTTTTGTTTATTCATTCCCCAAGTGAAATCAATGAATCTCTCTGTCTTAATAATTTATTTTGCTTGTCATTTTTTATAGCCCAGCCAAATAAATAAATAAATGAATTCAATAAAAATCATGTAAAAAATAAAGGTAAGTAAGAATAATAAAAAAGAATCTAATTAATTGTTTGTTAGTCATTCATTTATCTATAAATATGAGAATATTTGTTATTATCAAAAATTAAGCTGCGCTTAAATTAATTAAAATAGTAGATAGATTGACATACCCTTTGCTTAAAAATTATTTGTTAACCCTACCGCTTTCCACTATCTTAATTCTGATTTAATTTCTATCTTATTTTATTTGCTTTCCTAATTCATAATCAGTCTGGCGTGAATAATAAACTGTAGTTATATAAAGTTAACTTTCCCTCATAAAAGGTTTTTAGTTTTAAAAATCCTGTTTGTTCATTAATTCTCACAAAAGAATGAAAGCTCCTAGTTACTTAAAATTTTAAAAGCATAGAAGAGACAATAAAATTAACTTATCTTCGGATTTTAAGTGTAATTTTTTGCTGGCCTCATAAAATTTCAAGGTTCTAACTAGCATTATGGTAATAGTAAAATAATAATTTAGGAGTAATTATAGAGTTTAGGTGATATTTCTAAAAATATTTTGTTTTACATTTTATTTAATCAGATCTACTTTGCGAATGCCATTGCTAATATTCTGAGGAGTTTACACATAAATAAATTGATCAAGAGGTTTTATTGATAAGACTTATTTTTGGAAAATTCATTTCAATATACATTGGTGTAAATGTAAATTAAATCAACTATCAAAAATTTGTTAGATAATTAGTTTAATGAATTAAAATTTGCAATTAAATAACTAACTCCCTTTATTTAGATGAGATATTCGCATACTAAAAACATAAAAAAGCAAGACTATTTGTTCCTATTTGTATGATTTTCCCTTGTTTTGTAAACTTCACATAAAATAAAAAAAAATAAAAAATAATCCTTAAAGGAGCCATCCTATAGAAGTCTCTTAAAATAATAATTTAAGAAATTTACTAGAATGGTATTTGAAAATAAGCTAATTAAAAATTGGTCAAATGCAATTTAATTTTTATGGTATTTATAGTTTATCAATTCGCAATATTAATTAGTTCATTAGTATTTAAGATTGATTGTACTACTGTAAACTCGCATTACGAGAGTTAAATTTATTATTTGTAAATAGCAGTAAATACAAACTAATTTTTCTCTCTCTTTTTCCTATACCTTTTCTTAATTTGATGAATTCTAAAATATATAAAAAATCAATAAACGATTTACAAAAGAAATTAGAATTGAGAATCTGTGAAATATCAATTAAAATTTTGAATATTCAATAGATTTTTCCACAATACTCTCCTCACTGTAATCCTTAATAAAAAATGAAATAAAAGAATTTAATTAAGATATGTCGCAATAAAAATTAAAAAAGTTAAGATTTAT
Organism: Tetrahymena thermophila SB210; assembly: GCF_000189635.1. Lineage (NCBI taxonomy): Eukaryota > Ciliophora > Oligohymenophorea > Hymenostomatida > Tetrahymenidae > Tetrahymena > Tetrahymena thermophila. The sequence continues at coordinate 427,483 of NW_002476361.1, forward strand.
GCTTTACTTGATTTAATTTGTTATATAGCGTAAATCCTCCATTTGATTAAACCTGCATCTATTATAATTTAGTGAGTGTCTGCTGCCAAATATTTAACAAATTTTATACATTCTCATCAAGCAAAATATGTATTTGGTTAGTTAGCTTTTTTATCACTTTATTAACTTATCTATCAATATTTATGTGTGCCTTTATATTTTTTAATTGTTCTCCTCCCCTCTTTTGCTTTCACTTATTAAATTAGGAAAAATAAATCTTGTAACCTTTTCAAACAATTCCAAAAGAACAATTAATCAAGTATTTAAAATCAATATCCTCCTCACAATTTTTTAATTGACTCATAATTTAATGTGCAATAAATATACTTTTTAATAATAATGCAAGAGTGTTAATCATTTTTAAGTTAAGTCAAGCTTATTTCTCACTTTGTTTGTAAAATGCAAAAAAACATATTATTTTTAAAAATATGTAAATTTTAGGAAAAGGAAATCCACTTAATAAATTTAGACCCTTAAAGTACTGCTTGCTGAATCAAAATAATCTATTAATAAATCTTTTAAAAATGTAAATAAATTTAGTTTTGCTATTTCAGTGTATGTATCGATCTATATAAAGACTCTTTATACTAATTCCGCCAAGAGTGATTTATTTACTCATAATAACAAATTTACATTTAATAGCAAATAATTATTTTTTCCTGATCAATACTTGAAATATCTATGCTCAGTTCTAGCGCATGCTAATATACGAATATATTTATTAATCCAGTATTTGTTGTTTTTCTCTATTTATCTGATTTTGATATTCTACCCAATAATTCGCTAAGTTAGAATACTCCATTTTTAATTTTTTGAGTCTTCCTAGGGTATATAACTAATAAATAAATTAGTCATATATTTAGGGATTTCTTTTAGCAGTACTGGCACATTACTGATTAAAGAAAAAGGTGCAGCTTTAATTTGTAAGTTGTGACCAGCTTCATATTTTATTCATGCCTAAGTATAACCAAACAATCATAATAATTTAGGTTTTAATTAAATTTATGGATCACAAAAATTCATTTACACATGCTTTATAATTAAATATTTCAAATATTTATTAATGGTGTATTTGTTTTGTAATAGCCAAGAATATTATTAGAAGTATAGTAGACTATAAGATAAAGTAAATTAAAGACGAAATAATTCTAATAGCTTTAACTAGTAAGTTAAAAAAAATATTGATTATAAAAATCTGATCTACTTGCTTAATATCAGAGAAACATTGATTGATTATCTTTCTCTTCATTCATGAATAAGTCATAATTATATAAAATTTAAAGGAAATTTTTACTTTGCTGAAAAAATCATACTAAAAATTTAAAAGCATAATTTAAAAAATTTAAATTATCCCTAAAATAATAAACATGATGAATTTAAGCAGTAATTATTTTTTCTAATTGAAAAATTATAATTTTGGACATGAAGCACGAAACATATTGTTATTGATTTACCACACAATTTCTTTTATTAATAAATTTAAATCACTGGCTATAGATGGATTCTATGGTTTTAATTAAATATAAGAAAGGTGATTGCTTTTTTTTTGATAAATGTTTTTTAAAATATTAGATTTCTATGTGCTGGTTATCTTAAATTATATGGATATAAAATATATAATGATCTATAGAACATAAAGAACTCGAAATAAAGATAAATTATTAACTAATCTAAAAAAAGAAACTCTAATTTAGAGAGGAAATATTTAACTTAAGCAGAAGTTTTGTGCTAACCTTTCTCTTGATCATAGATAATACTTAGTTACTATTTTATAATTATTTTCAATCTATTTCTAAATTTATAATTTCATCAGTTAGTTTAAATTTCCTCATTAACCTTACAATTTAAAAGATTTTTCGTTTCATTAACTATTTTAAATTGTTTGGTGAAAAAATTAAAAAATTACATTTTACTCTATTTTATCTGTGGTGACTAGATAAATAATAAAAATAAGCTAAACATATGCATTTTAAATAATATTTATTATTTGAAAGTTTAACGATTGCATTTCCTAAATATTTTTAAATACAAATGATTTCATTTCAAAAAAATAATTTCAATTTAACGAAATAACTTTTTAATATATTGTAAAAACAGAAACCATTAGTTATTTACAAAATGAAAAACTTGAACAAATAAACAATCAAACATAAAATTTGATTGAGGATCTTTTAAAGATATCAATTAATGTAAATTGAGTTAGTTATGTTTTTTATTTTTCTACAAGTTATTAAATTTTTTATGAAAAATTCTGGACTGACTGAAACAGCAGATCTTATTACAATTAATAATTATCTTTTTTTAGAACAGGTTATTTCTTCTTCATTCTTTTTTTAAAAATTTTAATTTTTTTTTAGATTACACTTCTTTAATAAAATTTAAATAAACGCACCATTAAAATGAGAAAAGTATAAACATTTTGCTGAATTTGAATGTGTATTTCTAATCATCTACATTATTATTATTTTTCTAAGATAGTATTCTAATTATTATTCTTGCTGATAAAATGATAATTAGAGCAATCTCACTGACTTATTTTAATACCTTTCAAGGATTATCTATTAGTTTTTTAAATCTTAATCAGCCTGTTTTTATATTTTTTCTTTTAACAAAAAATCAGGTAAAATTTTATTTTAATTAAGTAGCAAAGATAATTTAGAAGAAACTCCTTTTCTATCTCAAATTAGCTTTTAGATTTTCTTTTTCACTTTATTTGAAACAACAAATCGGAATTAATCTCAAAATACATTTAAAACAGTGTCAACTCAAAAATTTTTAACAAGTACTATCTATTCTATCTATAATCAGTTATTTAGCGTTGTTACTAGCAATTTCTAAAATAAGTCAAGCATAAAAAAAATAAATTTCATACTTTGAAACATAAACAAACAATATCTTTCTAGAATTAAAATTTTTTTTGAAAAAGTTACTCCTATGATTAATAAGTGGAATTACTATGCTTCCAGTTTGTTAAATTTTACATTTCAAGTGAATTTCGATTATTGATTAAAAGTCTCTGTAATTTTTTTACAATATTAAAAAAACCCTAATACTTAATTGTGATTACTCCAAATTACAAAGAAATATTATTTGAAATTTTTGTGCTCATTGATAATAAAAAATATTCGTGTTTTTTAACCAATTTGATAAAATATCAAAAACAACCTGAAATCATCTCAAATCTATTATTTCATAATAAAACTAATTTATTCTAGAAAGACTTTTAGAATTTATAGAAATTGGTTATAAAATTTATGATACATAATATTTCGAAAAGTTATTTATAAAATATATTTCTTGTTTTATCTACAATTTATTAAGTGTTAATATATCCTAAAATTTTATTAAGATAGTAGTAGGATTAAAATTTAATCGATTGAATTATTTTTATGAAATAATTTTTAGTTTGCTTTAACTTATCAAAAAAAAAAAAAATGAATACTCACTATTCACTACTTTTTGTAAAGGTTAATTTTTAGAATTTCAAAGCAATTAAATTATTTGAAAGAAAATCAAAAAAAAAAACAATGAACATTCACAATAGTTATTTAATACATTTGAGATACATTTGTATGGAAAAAAAAAAAAAAATTAATAATTGATTTTTAATTTTAGAATATAGAAGTAATCTTAAAAAATAATATTGATAAATCATTAAAAACTAGAATATAAATCTCAAAAACAAAATTGAAATTGAATAATTAGCTAAATATATTGAATAAAAAATATTAAAATGTTATAATATTTCAAAGTAATCAATTTTATATGTCTGATTGCAGTGTAATCAAATTAATATAAACTATACTTGATTTGAAAGCATTTAATTTCTATCATTCAATCAGTTCGGATATAGATAAATATTAAAATCTAATCTTATTTGGTAATCCCTTGAGCCTAATTAATAAATAGTTTTCATTAGAATATATCAAAATTTTTTACCCATTAATTTCTTCCACATATCCATATCTATATGTGTTTGGAATAAAGCTAATCTTTTTGATATATGTTTTTTTTTTACATCTTACAATATACAAATAATGATAAAAGTAAAATGAAAAAAAATACAATATTTTTAGAATTTTAATTGATGGTATTATTATTAATAAAAAAATGCTAATTATAGCTTTTTCACCTGAATTAAATTTTTTAAAAATTTATTTCATGATTATAAAGATAAATTTTGTTAATTTATAATAAATTAAATATACCTTAGTTATAGGCATTTTGATATAAATAGAATTCACTTTGGTATTACTTTTATATATTATTGTTTGATAATATCGTTACACATCTAATTTGTTTTAGTAAATTTATAATTTATATTTATAGATTTTATTTGCTTGATTAATTTTATAAAAAATACAAAAAAACTAGTTTGGTAATATACTTAATATAAATTAAAAAATTAAATTAATGGTTTTATACTCTAGAATTTATAACTATTGAATATACCTGAATGTAAAACTTTCAATAATGAATGAATACTTAACTAGGTATTTTACTTACATTAATAATTTTATTATCTAAGATAAGTAATTAAATAAATATAACTATTGTAATTTTCTCAAGTTAAGTCTTTAAGAAAGTGGTTATTGTTATAATTATTTTAAATAGTTTTTTTTTTGGTAGGGTCAAAATCAAAATCAAAAATCAAACTTACCTTACAATTACTAATTTTTAATAATTTGAATGATAAATACTTAAATAAAAAGTTAAGCATAATCATTTAATAATATTGATTATATTAATTATTGACGTAATTTATTATATGTTACAAAAGCAATATATGTTAGTGACATGTTATCATAATATTGTTTTGATTTCATCAATTTTTATAAATTTAATATTCACTAGAAAAATCTATATCAAATATTTACATATTATCTTGATTATATATTATGAAATTGACTATTTATCTGTCAATCTATTTAAAATTTTTAGAAGTGACGATTAAATGATAACATAATTTTATTTAAAAACAATCTAAATTATATTTTTAATTATTGCTTCACATTATGGATTCATGCTTTTTTATTGAGTCATATATAATCTTTGTAAAATTTAAATCTATCACCCATTTTTATTCATAAAATTATTTATTAAATTAATTCCATAATCAAAATATTAAAGTATCTTTTGCTTAAACAAATAAATCTATACTTAACATACTTTTATTTTTATTATTGTTTGACTTTAAATAAATCATATTATTTTTGATAAATTTTACTCTTTTTAAATAATTTCTAAAAACTTTGAAATTACAAAAATATTTTAAGCAAAAGAAACTAAATATCTAATTATGCTTTATTTCTTAAATTCTAAGTTTTAAATTTAAAAGTAATAATATAGATTAAGGATTCTCTCCTGTTATTAAATAATTAATTAAAATATAAAATTTTTGGTTTGTTTTAGCTAAAATAATATTTTTTTTAATTGGTATTTAGAATTTTATTTTTTTATTTTGTGATTTTTCTTTATAATTCTATTTCATAACTAATTCTTACTATCAACATATAAATTATTGAAAATTAATTAATTTACTTATTATTTTTTTATTGTTAGTAAATGAAAAACTATTATAAAATTCTATAAAAATAATCATTACCACTATTAGGATTATTTATCCATATTTTATGAAATTAAATTATTAAAAAGAGCTATAAATTTTTCATTTCTCTTTCATTGTAGTAATTAGTTGCTAATGTCTCTGAAGTATTCAGAATTTATTAAATAAAAAATATAATTTTAGATACTACTTTAATATGAGAAAGACAATAAATTAATAATATTAAAGAGTTAAAATGGTTATTTTATTTTATCAAAAGAAGTATTAATATAATTAAATTTCAATATGAATTATAAAAATAATAAATTATATAATATATTTTATTTCAAATTTCATATTTTTTAACTTAAAAAATAGAAAATAAAAAATCAAATATAGTTTAGACCACTTGATAAGTTTTTTAAGATATTTATCTTTATATTTGCATGATATTTATTTACAAATTAAAACAAATAAAAAGTTAATTAAAATTTTTTTAATATGATAAGATAAATTTTTATATAATATTTACATTATTTAAAACAATTAAAATGGGATAATTCAGTTTAACTGTGCACCATATACACTTAAAATGTTTTAAAAATCATTAATTAGTTTTATTTGAACAGATTAAGGTGCTTTAGCCACATTTAAATTAGTTAATATTTTAACTTGTTCATTCTTGACTTTGCTTACTAATTATTAAAATGATTCGTCTGTTTCTTTCATTGATTGTTCAATTTGCATTGATTTTTTTCTTATACTGTTTATTATTTAAGCATGCTGTCTTGTATATTTGCTGTTCAGAAGTTTTTGATTTTCTTTTTTTAAAGCTTCTAAGGCTTCTCCACTTTATTAAAGGATTGAAGAATTACTGTTTTCTTTCGAGAAAGAATACATGTTGTTTCTATTAGAATGAGGAGAAACCACCTTATATCTGCTGAAGCTACTATTTATCCTATGATTATTATTTTTTATAGATATTAGAGGAAATTAACTTGAATTCCTTGAGGAACTCTAATACAAAAAAGGTGATAAATTCCCACTTCTTTCGTTTGCATTTGGAGAATATTGCTAACTGGCTTCTGTTGGCATATGGTATTAATTAATGGGTAGTTCTAATATGCTTTTAGACGGTTTTTATTATTCATTTTAAGTTGTTTATATTTATTAATTGACGGTTGAAGTTAAAAATGGACTTTCTTCTCTAAATCTCTTACCAGGAGAAGTTTTTAACTGAATGACTTTAGGAGATGATTCTGTTAACTAAGTTGTTTATTCGTTCTTAAATCTGTCTTATAAAGTAGAAATTTATCCTGAATCAAATTACTTTTCATTCATTTTTTTCAATAAACTAAATCTTTTGCTTGTAATTATACTACCTTCCTATGTTGAATTAGCGTCTACAGATTTACTTGATTTACATTATTAGCTCTATTAAATAATTTTTTGGTTTTCGTTGTATAACTAATTTTGATTATTTTATATATTGTAATTTTAAGAATTATTCAAAATATTCCTGGTAGAATTCTTAATAATGATTGGGTTTAAGATATTTTAATTATTATAAGATGATTACCCATAATTTAGTATGTTTTATTCATTTTTCTATTGATTTATCAAAGCTTAAATAGAAACTTAATTATTATCTTATTTAATTTGTTGATTTAAATAACTTTATTCGATATTACTCATTCTTGGAGATGTTTATAAACTATTAAATTTTCTTTGATGGTTTTTTGATATTTGCTACTGAAGAGAAGAAGGCAATTCTCCTTCTGAATTTTTTTGTTAAGTATACAAACTTTTTACTTTATTATCTTAGCTTTGCTTGTTGTTAGATTTATTAATACCATTTTACTATGAATATGGATTTAGCTCGAGTGATTATTTTCTTAAGGATTTAATTTCATTTATTTATTATTTGTTATAAAAATCATAAACATTTTTATCTAAAAATTCTTCTGCTTCAAAATTCAGTCTAATCTTGAATTTATCAACTAATTTTTATTTGAGAGTCCTCTTTTTTTCTAATAAGTTTCTTTCTTTTTCATAAAATGCTTCATCTCCCTCTTCTTTTCTTCTAATATCACTTTTATTTACTAATTCGATCGAAATGTCTTGTTCATCCATGTTTATTTGAATCTTTTTTTCTGGGATCTTTGTCATTTCTACAACTTAATCAAACATTTTGTCATTCATTTACTCTAAATACTGCTAATAAGCCTTTTTTTTTGTTTCCTTTTCATCTTTAACTTTTTAACTTGTTTATTTTTTTTGCTCATTAGCAATGCACAAATTTCTCTCTTAATCTTTTAGCTATTTTTTTGTAAATTGAGGATACAAATACCTTTCTTCAGAAGAGTCTTGCTAACCATTATTTTTTGCAAAGTTTAAGTAAATTGGAATTTCCTCAGTGATCATATTGCTGCTCCTTCTTCTTTATCTTCCTTTATTATCTTATTGCTATAATTCGTCTATCTTATAATTCATTCTCCTCTTTGGTAATGGGTATAACTCTTAAGGTAAATCAGGAATTCCTTAATGAAAAAAAGGGTATTTTGAAAATATTTCATCCTATTCTTGCTCATAATAAATTTTCTGCTTTTTTTCATAGCTATTTGGATTCCGTTTATTAGCCGAATTTTCCATTTGATAAATACTTCAAAAGTAGTATTCTTAACAAAATAATTAAAATTTGATATAATCTAAATCAGGCTATTTGCCTTTTTTGGTTTTATTATAAACAACTAATTTGTTAAATACATAAAACCAATCCTAATATAAAGAAAAATATAGATTAAAAGACATTTGATTGGCTTAAATTTTATTTTATTACCATCTAAATACCACTATCAAAGCATTTCATTTTTTATATTTAATAATCTAAAATTATAAAATTATAAAAGCTACATGATCAAATAAAACTAATGGTATATTGAATTTCTGTAAAAACATTACTTATTCATAAGATAGCTGATATTTAAATTGATAAATACTTTATTCCTTTTCAAATAATATTTCTTATGATTTTTTAAGGAGCAATAAAAAAAAATTTTATTTTAAGAATTTTTAAATATTTTATTATGATATTTTAAATACTGAATTTAAATCTTGTAATTTGAAGTTATTTTTATGAGTTTTCTATTACAAATTCAAATGAAAAATGATTAAAATTGTTCAATCTAATTAATTATAATTAAATTATCAATACACTTATTTTTAATAAAAAAAAGTAATTAAGAATTTATCTTCAATAAATTCTACTTTCCTTTCAGACAGAATATCTCATAAGAAAATCTTTTATATTTTTTATATTGACAAATTTACTTAATCTAATAAGAGCTTATTAAAAAGAGAATGGGGCAGCTTTAACCATTTTTTGCTTTTACTAAAGCGAAATAAAGATCAATAAAACTTTTGATGATAGGAGCCTAGTTTACAGGAAAAACATCTATCTTAAATTAATGGAAATATAATACAATACTGCATACTTTACCAAATAATGGAATTGATATTGTACAAATTAATTATAATAATATTGAATTCTAAATAACAGATTTTAGTGGAAGGCTTAATTTTAATTCTTTGTTTTCTCATTGCATGGCAATATATGAGGGGCTAATAATTGTTATAGACTCTTCCAATTTATAAGAAAAAGAACTCCTATAGTCTAAACTAAAAACATTTTTTAATCAAAACTAAATATAAAAAATAATTCCTGTTTTGATTATTGCAAATAAAAGTGATAAAAAAAAATATTAAGAAGATGAAATTATAAAGTATATTGGAATTGACTAGTATAAGGACAAAATATTTTATTAAATCTTTGAAACTAATTGTTTCTCTGGGGAAGGACTTAGCGAAGCTTTAGAATGGTTATATGAATAACATATCTGATAATTTAACCTTATATATATTCTAAAAAATAATTAATAATCAAATATAAAAACAAATTATAGTTTTCTTAAAATAATTAATTACATTTATAATCTTTATTAAAACAATAGTTAATTGATAAATTGAATCCTATTAAATAATAGATTTTATAATAACAAAAGGTTCACTTTTTCTTAAAATTTAAAAATTATTATTAAATATAATTTAATCTTTAAAAATCTAAAAAATTAATTAAATAAGCAAACAACAAGAAATAATCATAATCTAAAATAAATATTTATAAATTATTTTAATAAAATTTTTATTTTTTTAAATTTATAAATTTTTATCATAAAAATATAAAAATTATCATATCTAATTATGTATTTTTTAAAGTACCTATATCTTCTATTTTTTTAAATAACCTCATTTAAAATTTATTCATTTACGTCTTAAAAACTTAAAACAAACAAAATACTTTTGATCTAAACATAAAAAATCATTAATTGATAACACTTTTAAAATCTAAATAAAATTTTTATTTTTTAAATTAGCTAGATCTTCTATTTTAGTTATAAGTAGGACTATTATCTTTTAAAGGAGTATTTTCTAGTATAAAGTCATCATTTCTATTCCTTATAAACAAATGAAAATTTTAAAAACTAAAATTTTATATTAATAAAAAAATAATATTACTCAATAGAATAAGTTTTTATTAAAGAATTATAACTAATCTCAGCAAATATATTAGATCTTTAAGACGGAGATAAATTTAAGTTAGATCCACTATTTTTCCTTATACGATTTTAGAGTTTTTATATTTCAATTATTTTAAGCTCTCCTTTTAAAAACATATTTTTAAGCTTTCTCCAACTATTTTTACAAAAGATTAGATAAATGTTTGTTGAAAATTAGTTATTAATTAAATACTTATTAAAAGCTGCAAAAGGATTATAGTTTTGTTTATAAATCAAATTATACAAGATCCAATAATTTTTAAAAAAATATGATTTAACCCACTCTCTATCTTTTATTACTTTACTTTTTAAGTATGTTATTAAATAATTCAAGCATTTCCATTTCAGAATTAAATAGTAGTTTCTTTTCACTAAAACTTCAAAAAAGTTTATTGCTAAGGAACCTTAAATTAAAAATAAGTCAATAAAATTTACTAAAATAATGAAAAAAATACCAAATAAAATAATCATAGTTGCAATTAGAAGCGCTGAAGCTATTTAGGTTAAAACAACCATATTAGAATTTAATTATATAAATAGCGATAACCAAAAGATAAGCAAAGTTTATATTGAAGATTTGAGCTCCAAAATATTTATTTTATTATCTTAGTAAGGAGAAAAGTAAGTCAATAATGCACAGTAAACAAGCTAGACAAATATAATTGAGATAAGTTGATTAACAGGCTAAGAAGCAAAATAAGTAGCTAATAGTAATTCTATAAATTTGTATTCTGTTTTTAAAAGCTCCCACCACCACCTATTTTTCTTATATCCTTAGAAGAAATACCCATATCTCCTTATAACATTTGTAGAGGTGTTATCAAAAAGTTTAGAGCTGTTTTTACATAAAATGTACAACATTACTAAAGGATATATGATAGTCACCAGTATCAAAACAGGTAAAATTAAAAAGATTATGTAGAAAATATGCTCTTAAGTGTAGCACTATTAATCCATTTAGCTTTTCATGTAATACTAATTATCAAATTTTTGACAAAAAATTACTTAAAGAGCTGCTTAGTAAACGTTTTATGAAGCAAGGTAAGTAAAAACAATTAAAGTGCTTATAAGCATATTTACATTGTTATATTTTATTTCCAAATAGTAGGCTTCTTTTGGATTTATATTATTTAAAATATATATGATTAATTTCATCATAATGTAGATAAGTATCAAAAATATTAGAGGGAGAACGATAGAAATGTAAATAAACCTCAAATATTAAATTGGAATTTAAGTATGTATTGAGCTTAGACTACAATCTAGTGAATATAAAAAGACAAGTACAGGTTATGAAGCTACTTATGGGAAAGTGAATAAGAAAGAGAATAAATCAGGGAAACTAACTTATAGATTTTCTTTTAAAGATGTAATGATGTAAAATTAATTGATAAATATTTTTGATATGACAGATGATTAAAGAATAAATTAAGAAACTCCAAATTAAATAACATTAATCGAAGAAAGAATTCTAATTTAGCACATTTTACAGTTATTACTTTAGGATTCGATGATTAAAAATCCCAAATAAAGCAAAACTGATAAAAAGACTAAAATTTGCTTGTATGCGTTATCCTTTATTTAATCACACCTAATGCATTAAATACCTTAGCTACCTACCTAACTTGATCCGTACTATAGTCCCCAAATTTTCCCATAATTATCACATGATGAGCATAAAGCTCCTACATACCCTTCTGAACAATATCCTTTTGATTCATTACCATTACAATTATTAGAATTACAAAAAAATATTTAATCAGATTGATTGCTCACTCTCCTAAAATTCAAAATATATTTATTAATTCTAAAATAAAAATTAATTAATTAATAATTTACCAGTAATTTTATTTTAAGACTATTTAATTGAGAAAGCATGAATTGGTTTGAGAAGTATCACAACTTTTGCACTCAATCTTCTTTCCTATTTTGGGCTCCTCTAGAGAATACGTACCATTTAAACATTAAGTGCACTCGTAGAGCTAGCATCCATCACATGTTGAGGTATAGTACTCTCCAACATAGCACTCTCTAAATTATATATTAATTTAAATATCTGTAATATTACTAAATTAATTTGATCCTTAAAGTGATTTCATTCCATTTAGCTGCAGTTATATTAAACCCCTTTTTGTTGGAATTCCTGTTATTTTAAAATTGTTCATTAAGCATCCAATCTTGTTTTTGCCATGATAAGCATAATCTACAAGTGTTGCTCCATCTATTTTTATAGTTTCTTCTTCTAATGAGGTACTTATTTGATTTATTTGCACCCTGCAATTATATTAACTAATTTCTTAAATCAGTTTCTGGCTTAGAGATTATGTTAAGGCTTAAATTTTTATAAATATAATTAAACTAAGATTTATAAAAATTTTTTACTCTGGTCTTGTAGATTAATTTATTAGACAAGATTCTTGAATTCATCTAAAAATTAGACTGAGAAATCAAAACTACTCATTCCACTTCTAAAATTACTTAGTGTAACATTAGGATAGTAATCAATATTAACTTTGAAGTCTTTACTTGGTAATATTGAAGCATATTATGGATAGCTAGCAATTGAATTTCCAAAAATGATAGCTGTATTCTGTTAACAATGATTTTGGCTAAATGTTTTACAAGAATCTTTTGAGGCATTAGAGTTTTAAATTAAAAAGAGAGGTTTTAGATTTAAGTATCTTATGGCTCCACCTATTCCAGCAGTGTTGTTTACAAACTAAGTTTAGTTTATAGACAAATCAGTATTATCAAGTAAAATAGCACCTCCGCTCCTATTTATTATTTAATTTGTAATTTTAATTAATTCTAAATAAAATAAAAAAAACTAATAAAAAAATGAAATAAGAGAATTTATTAGTTAAACATAATACCCATAAGCTTTGCTATTTTAAATTAAAGATTGGGTTATAAAAGAACTATTTCCACCAGATGATGTTAGATACATACACCCTCCATCATTAAAAGCTATACAATCCTATAGATTTAAATTTGATAATGTAAATTATCCTATATTACTAGCATATAAAAAGCCTCCATCTTCATTAGAAGTTGATTTTGATGAATTTACAGAATTTAATTCTATGCTTCCTTTTTATATGTATATGCTTCCACCTAGATCAGATGAGCAGTTTGTAAATTAGCTTTACCTTAGGCTAAGAGTAGATTAAATTGAATATATAGATCCTCCTTAGTTTTAACTTATATCATTTTTAAACGAAACTTATTCTATTTATAAATCACTTTAAGATAAATATATTGAACCTCCTAAAAAGGATTAGTTAGATTCAAACTCAGATGAAGTCAAGGACACTTATGAGTTTGAAAGTATGTTTATCACAGAGGTTTAGAATAATTTATTGTTAGATATATTTTCTTTCAAAGATGAATTAGATATTAATACTTTAGATGAAAGTAGTAAAACACCTTAAGCAGCTTAGTTATTCCAAACTATTAAGTTCTAAAAATAACCTAATTAGGTATTTAGGACAACAAATAAATTTTAAAACCCTTAATTTTACATAAAAGTAGCATTTGTGCAATTCATATAATTAGCTTTTAAATTCAAAATTTAATTAGATTAATTTAAATCAGTATTATTATTGATATCAGCTTTTGAAATTATCTATTAGAGGCTATTTATTTATACAATGCTGTATTTTGAATATAAGCTGTACTAATTATTAGATATATTTAATGTCCAAATTGCTATATTATCTTCAAGTAATTACTAATTCAAAGCTACTTTTGCTACCACTTAACTAATACTACTGTTATATGAAAGTAGCATAATTTCTTTATTGTTAGTAAACTTGATATTACTTAACGATAAATTAGAGACAACATAGCTTTTAATTATAGGTATAGGAGTACCTGAATTTTAATTTATATTGACTCTATCAAATGAGACATTATTATAATTTGAAATGAAAATGGCTGAAGTACTTGTTGTATCTTCTCTAAAGAGAAATTCTGATTACTGGATTTACAAATCTTAAAATCTAATTATGCTTTTGATATTATTAACATCATTTTAAAAGTAAAAAAGATTGATCTAACTGAAATTAGACTATGATACGTTGATTTGATTAAAAAGCATATTATTCACCTATTAGAAATTGAAAATTGTTACTATATTTTATGCTGATTATGTCATATTTAAAATCTATAGCTAATCAAACACCACACTTTCTATGTAATTAAAATTGAAAGAAAATAATTTTTCATTACCTAATTAGACATTATTTAGTTGAAATTAAGTTAAATTTTGAATATTAAACAGCAGGTAATCTTTTTGAGAAGAAGCAGGCTCTATGTACAAATTATTTAATGAAATTAAGTTATAACCTGAAAAAGAAAAAAATATTTCCTCGTTAACAATTATTTTTTGTTGAACTGTTTTTGTCTGATCAGCAACAATGTTAACTTAGGTAATTTAAGAAAATTGAAAAGAAGGAAAAGGTAGCAAAATGGTTTCCTAATCTATAATAACATTAAATTTTATACTTTAAATATTAAAGTATGCTTAAATTTGTTAGTAAACGCTTTATACGGAAAGTACCACTTCGCCAAATTATGCTGATGACAGTGATTATTAGCATGATTTTTCTCCAAAAATAGGTAACTAAACTTGTGAAATTGTATCCTAAGAATACAAAATTAACTAAACATAAATATTGTCTGCTGAGCTAAAAGTATTGTAAGAAGCTATGCTCCCTAAGACAATTCCATTTAATTAAAAATTACCTAATTAATTCACTTTTTAATTAGCGTAATCTATTTAATAAATAAAAATTGTCTTGAAGTATGCATCTATGAAGTAATCTTTGTTTATGAAGACAATCTAATTGCAATCAGGAGTATAAACAAAATCAGTAATATTCAGATTTGATATATACCTGCCTGTAGCTACATTTTTTAAAGAAGAAAGTTAATTAATTTAGTAGTTTCCTATGCAACTTTAAATAATTAGGTCAAAATCTTAACTGATATCTAACTTGTATGAGTAACCAATACAGGGGCTAGGGATAATACTAAACTAAGTGAAATTATTAGAATTGTATAAACTTAAAGAGAAATCCAGTATTCTTTTGATAAATATCTATTTTATAATCAATTTAAAATAAAAAATTTTTAAGTTAAAATTTCTTCACAAAAGTTGTATAGCATTTTAAAAAGTATTTTCTTAAATTTTATTTTGTAAAATTAGAAAAAACTTAATAAGGTATTAAGGTTTATAATATTGAAATATTTTTTACTTTTTACTTTTTCTTAAATGTTTCAAAAATACCACAAATTGATACAAATAACTTATTCTTTTATATGACATATTAATGAAAGGCAGTATATTGTTATTTGAAAAGTATAACTTAAAATAAATAAATTAATTTGATTACTTAGTTATTGTACTATAGCATAACGTGAGCATGAGAACTTAAACCAGGTAAAGGTAATTATTGTTAGTTAAGTATTTTCAACTTTTACGAGAGTAACATTTATCCAATTTATCCATCAAAAGAAGAAGCTATGATCATGTAATTTTAATTCAATCTTAAAAAACAATAATTAGCAATAGCTTATGTTAACATTTAAGAATACAACTATTGCTAAAATATATTTTAATTATTGTCAAGAGTAAAAAATATAACTTCTCCTTAAGATGTAGTTATAAAAAAGGTATTGATCTCTAATATAGATTGTAACTATATAACAGCAGAGCTTTACTATAGTTGAATTGTCTAACTTTAAACAAAACTATTAACATTCAGAATAGTCAAAACATTAGCTTGAGAACATATAAAATAGTTATCAAGTTGTGTACTTCTCAAGCACTTTAAAGATTAGGCATATATGATATCAAATGTATTAATATTAAAGAATATTATTTAATCTCTAGTTATCAAAGCACAAACTTTATCTTGTCCCTACAAAATAGTAAACATACTCTAAGACTCATATATGGGAGCCTAACTGTTTACAAAAAATCCATATCTAAGAGATTGATTTTAGTAATCCCAAATTTATACAATGTTCCTGTGTTAATGGAATATTATTCCTTGCTTTGTGCTTAAAGTAGACATTACACCTTTTTAAAGTTGAAAAAAAATAAATTAAATGGTCAATTAATGAATATAAACCTGTATTTCTGAATGAGACTGAGTAGGCATTAGATTAAAGAAATTCAATTAAGTTGTAGTAAGAGATAGTTTGTGCTGGTTAACTTACAAATAAAAATAAATTATGAGTTTTATCTAAATAGACATTATTTATCTTTTAGGATGTGACTTATATTGTTTACTACAAAACTAGTGAAGGATATGATATCATATATATGTAACCATTAAAATCTGCAACTAAAAGATATCCATTGTCTTTGTCTAGAAAACCATCGTTAAGTTAATATGGGAGAATCAGTTAGTTTCTATAAAAAGATAAATTAAATCAAATTAAAAAATAAATTATTTATATTTATACAAAAGGACAGGAGTTGGAATGATTTAGTAGTTATATGTTTTTACTTTGTTATCCTAACTATTATTAAAGTTTATCATTAATTTATATTTAATTAAATAAAAAATTAGAATACCTTATTGTTGTTATAATCATTTATTGCTCATCTATTATTAGTTGGTTAATCCAACTTTTAGCACAGTGCCTATATGCTAATTGTGTACATTTGTAATCATAAAGCCTAAAATCACCATTTTGCTAAATTTAAAAGTAGTTTAAATTAGTAAAAATATAAAATTGTTCATTTACATCCCAAGTAACTTAATACTGATTTGTGTAATCAAAATTACTATAGATTCCGACAACTTAGCATTTATATTTCAATGTATAATAATCAAAAGTGCTTGACCACCAAGCTAACTATTAAAAATAAAAATAAATTTAATTAATCTTAAAATATTAAATTTTCCTACTCCCATTATAGTGATAATTCCTAAATTTTAGTTGAAGGATATACTAGAAATAGCACTTGGATTTGCATTTATCAAAGACTATATAAGTGTAAAATTGTTGTTTAAATCCCAAACAACTACAGTCCCAGGAGATATACAAGAAGAAAACAATCTATTCATTTTAACATCATGATAAAATTTGTTAATTTTATTACATTAAGTTAAATTGTGGTCCATTATTCCTATTTATTAGTAATTATCCAGCCTGTAGACATAAACAATATTTACTGTTGAATTTAAATATCCAAGAAATATCCAGTTTTGGGAAGGAAGAGAGTATATGATATAAGGTGATAAATTTAGGTTGCTGTTAAAATTTGGAAGGTACTGTTATGTTAAGTGATTGAATATTTTTACTTTATTTGTTAAAGTAAAACTCAAACCACTTTTGATGTCAATAAAATAACTATTGATAGCTACATTTTCTTAAACCTAATTTATCAATCCTAGATTTGTCATCCTTCTTGTGAAAATCTAATATTTATAAAATATATAAATGAAATAGTAATTGTGTTTAGTATTAGGCTATACTTTTAGGTTAGACTTTATTACTAAGGAGTTGGAACTACTATCTAATTGTTCAAAGTCATTAAAAAACTGGTTATTGAAAATTGAGAGAATAGTATTTGTAATGTAATTGTAGTAAATAACTTATCCATTTTGGTATGATACAACTACTAAATTATATTGAGGAAATATATCCATCATTTGCAAAGCATTATTATTAAGTTGTAATAGATAGAGAACCTTGGCTTATACAATATTTATAACCTCTATTTTATAGTTAGCTAAAATGATAATCAAAAGAGCTCTAGGTCCATCATATTTGTACATAAGAACAGATTAATCAACAAAATCCAATATGTTTTCTTGCATAGTTTGATAGTTTTTAAGAAATAGCTGATTTCCTCTATTTAAAATAATTATCTATTATTCTTATACTAAAGTTATTGAGCTACTCGTCCCTGTATAATAACTTATTGAATTCGTCAAACTTAACTTATTACTATTATATGTGTATATCTTTTAAAATTAATATTTTTTATTTGTTTGCTTAATAAAAAGCAATTTACTTAAATAACCTATTATGAAATAGCAACTAATTAATTGATTGAGCTGATGAAATAGTATTAAGAAATAGTAGCATTGGAACCTTAAAAACTGACAGGTTAATTTGAGCTTCCACTTGAATAGAAATAGTTAAATAAATATAATTTACTATTAACTTGCAGCAATATTTACTAACTAATCTCAATTAATTTTACAGGCCCATTAATTCTACCATTGATAACTAAAATTCCTTTAAATATCAAAGAGTGGTCAAGGTCTTTATTAAATTTATATATCATATAAGAAGTTGATTCTAATATGAAACCTACCATATATCCGTTTGTCTTATCTTGATAAAGATTAAAAGTTTAGCTATCGCTACTAGTAAAAGGATTACTAATTCTATCAATTAGCGTTCCTTAAATATAGTCAAATACAAATATTTGATTTAAACCTCCACTAGTAGTAAAATAAGAAAATTAGACCATCTAAATTATTTTTGTTAAAATAACATTGATTAAATTGGAAGTAAGCAATAGAAAGATTGCATATTAATTTTTGTTATCTAAATATTTTATGAAATTAATCTAAAATTATATTGGCATGAAATTTAATTTTATTTTTAGAAAATGATTTATTTTTCATTAAAATTCTAAACTAAAATTAAGAGCGGACTAGTTATTTTTTAAAATAATCTGTATTTTTATTTTATCTAAATTGTAAATTTGAGACACTTTTCTAAACTTAGTATATTTTTTTAATTTTGTTTTGAATTATCATTAAAAAAATAAAATTAATAAGAAATTAAATATATATATCAGTTGCTTATAATTTTTAAAATTTAGAAATTATGATGGTTAGAAAAGTAAAGAAATTTCATTTTACCTTATTTAATTATCTATCAATGAAAAAAGTGGAGTTTGCATTCGTATAATTGATCATATTATCTTCTATGTTATCAAAAATAGACCAATATATAATAAATTTTACCTGATAAATCTATCCTGATTATTCTAATTTAATATTATTAAAATAAAGTAATTACAATTTAAAGATAAATAAATACCTATTCAAATTAGAATCAATCTCAATTTTAGTAACTACATCATAAGATGTTTTTTAGCTTGTAAAGACGTTTGTAACATATTGGTATTTAGAAGTGAGTAAATCGAAGTTAGCTACAGAGTACTACTAATTCAATATTACTTTATTTTAAAGAACAAAAGCTTGGATAAGGTAGACTCCAAAGTTTTAACTTTTAAAAAGCAAAGGCTTTTATTGTGACATAGAATAAGCAAAAACATATTAATTGGATACTACTGCAATTTCATCATTTTAATTGATTGATCCAAATGTAAAACTAATAGAAGAATTAACACTTGTTTAATTTGCGTCTTTTTAATCACACTAAATTTGTTGAAAATTAGGTTGATATACTTTCTGATTTGACTGAGTATTCCAAACTTAGAATAAGTTAGAATTTCCGATGATTACTAATTAATCTTCTTGTTTATTCACTAAAATCTATGTTGAAATTTAAGGGAGTGTTTGCGAGAATTAGAGAGTAGAGTTTATGTAAGAAACAGCATAGCTCTATCCAGATATTTGTGCGTAAGAAATAGCAATTGTATTCTAAGTTGGGAATATTGACTGTAAACTAGAAAAAGAATTGAGCTAAAATAATTAAACAAATTTCTAAGTTTAAATATCATAAGAAAATATGACTCCCTAAGTATTCGCAAGTAAAAATCTTCTATTTAGCTTATCATTAACACATTAAGCTAAACTATTTCCAGAAGCCAATTAAAG
Source organism: Tetrahymena thermophila SB210 (assembly GCF_000189635.1). NCBI lineage: Eukaryota > Ciliophora > Oligohymenophorea > Hymenostomatida > Tetrahymenidae > Tetrahymena > Tetrahymena thermophila. Next base: position 447,504 of record NW_002476361.1, read on the forward strand.
AGCTTACACGTTAGAGCTTGCATCGTTTGGAGAAGAAAAATCAACAACAAATAACTTTTTAATTATCAAAATGAGTTAATAATTAATGAAAGGATGAGCAGTAAATATACCGTTTAAAATAAGATTAATATTATTTAATTATAAAAGAAAAATATGTATGGTAGAGTTTTAGAATAACATTTAAATAAAAAAAAAGAGAACCTTTAGAAATAGGTATACATTAACTCTGGGGGTTTAAAGAAGAAAAAAACATTAGATTTCTAGAAATATATCTGCATAATTTTATTAATCTTAAAGAGAAAAGGAAGTAATATTGATTAATGATTGATTTATTGGTTGATTAATTGATCTTTATTTAGTTAATTAAACAATTTTGAAGCTAATAAAAATCAAAAAGAAATTTACTGATTATGTGTCCCATGTTATAACTAGCATTTCTTGTGAATTTAAGCAAGAGTTAGGTTTTACAGCAATATTCAGAGGAATTTAAATTACTTATTATCTAGATCCATTTCCAGAATTCCATGAAATAACTCTTCCGTTTGCATCTAGAGTATTTATTATGGAAACCTTAAGCTATGGTCTATCATCTTTATCCATTTGATAGAGTGTCACACTCTCAGACTATCCCATCAATTAGTATTATTTATTTTTCTGAATGTTAAATATTCCTACATTAAATGGCTGATAGGCAATCGCTGCTATGTCTTCTACTTAATTTTAGGGATTAGATTTCAGAAGAATGATTTTCTAGATTATGTTCACATTAATATCACTAGATCCTATTTGCCAGAAAGGACATCCAATGCATTTTACTGTTACAACATATAAAAGTAAAATAAAAAGCGCTTTGATAAATAAGAAGTTAATTCTACTCATTATATTATTTTGTTTTCAATTATTTAATTTAAATTTAATAATATAAATTGATTATTATTTAAAAAAATTGTTCATTTTATTAAGCCTTTATGTATCAAGATTTTATTGAGTCATATTTTTGTTATTTTTTCTTCGATTTCCCATACATACTCACATAAATAGGCTTTTTTTTTAAAAAGTAAATACCTTTATTAACTATTTTTAAATAACAATAAATTACTGATATTCATATTAATTAAAAAAATTGCTACTTTGAACTACTTTGTTCCATAATTTACTTTAATTTCTCAGTAGAATCTTTATATATGAGCTGCTATTCAAAAAAGCTTAAATATAAATATATATATTTACCATTTATTTTTAAATATTTTAAAGTGTTTATTAAAAAAATTAAAATTTAAAAATATTTGTAAAAAATTACAAAGTATTATTTTTAATTCCAAAAATTAAATTTTTTTTTTTAAAAATGAATAAGCAAATGATAACATAATAAAATTTCTAATTTATTTAAATATAATACAATCATCTTTTCAACAATTTAAGCCTAACAAAATATTTTTTAATAATTTTCTAATTAAAATATTTTTTTTAAAAAGTTCTACTACTATTAAAATAGTTATTAATTTAATTAGTTTTTGTTTTGAATACCTTACAATTTTAATGAATCTTTCTTTATCTTTCAAATAAGAAAAAACTAAATTTTGCTTATAGATCGATTTTAAGAGTAATTGTTTCTAAAATCTAAATAAATAAATACTACTTTGAAAGTTTTAGATAGAGAGTACACAAAAATATTAAAAAGAGAAAAAAATTAAGAAGTGGAGTTAAATTTTTGTATTATTAAAGCATATTGGATTGTTTAAAATAATTTAGAAAATCAATAATTTATGTATGATTAAAAAAAAGTATTTTGTAAATTCTTTATAATCCAGTAATATTTATTTAATTTAGCAAAAATTTATTGATATAAAAATAAAATATCATATTGGCTCATTAATAATAATGTTTATCGGCTAAATAAAGTTAGAGATTAATTAATTTTGACGAAAATGCTTGAATGATTTTCCTAATTTTGAAAATAAGAATTATTTATTTAGCTCTTATTTAAATTCCTCAATTGAAAATTGTAATTAATAAGAAGATTATATAATTAAAAATTTGGTATATGTATTGCAATTTTTTTTTTCTAGAAAAATCTTTGATTTTTCTTTTTATTTAGTATAATTTTACACAGTTTAATTTTGATTAAAGCAGGTGATTTAGAAAAACTGTTAATTGAAAAATAATTTTAAAGTTGAAAATATTTAAAAATTCAATTATTTAGAATAAAGTTAATTATTATATGTCTTGAAATTTAATTTACTTTAATTAGTAATTTAAAGGTTAATAAAATTGATGATATTTATTAAATACAGTAAATCATATAAGTGAAATATTTTTGATTTAAATAATTAATAATTTATTATAAATTACATTATAAATAAAACAAAATAATCAATTTATAATGCCGTGAAACCCCATTTATGAAGATGAGGGGAATTGGCGAGAAGTAGCTTTTTTCAAAAAATAAGAGTTAAATTAGTACAAAAAAAGGTTTTCTAACAATCAGTTTTAAAAATCTATTTTTTTTAAATAAAATTACGAAGCGATGTTAATTTCATCTTTGATAATAGCTTCTTGATTATTTTGGCATATATTAAATTAATTTAACTTATATAATTTGATTTATTCAAATCAAAGAATTTATTTTAAATTTTATCAAAATATCATAAAAAATGTAAAAAAAGTTAAAATTCATAAATTGTCAGCTTTTTTAAATAAATATATATTTTTTGAATGAAATGAATAAACAGTTTTTTAATATAATTTTAAATTTATTGATTTAAATCATAACAAACTTAAAACAAATAAAAAATAATTTTGATCTAAACAAAAAAAGTCATAAATTGACATTTTTTTTCAAATCTAGATAAAATTTGTATTTATAAAATTAGCTGGATCCTCTATCCTAGCTTAAAGTAGGAATATTATCTTTTAAAAGAGTATCTTCAAGTATAAAGTCATGATTTTTATTAATACTAAATAAATAAAATTTTAATATTTTTAAATTTTAAATTATTAAAAAAAACAAACAAAATTACCCAATAGAGTTTGTTTTTATCAAAGAATTCTAACTATTCTCACCAAAAATATTTGATTTTTAAGACGGAGATACATTTAAGTTAGATACACTTTGTTTGCTTATACGGTTTTAGAGTTTTTATATCTCAATTATTTTAAGCTCTCCTTTTAAAAAGATACTTCTAAGCTTTCTCCAACTATTTTTACAAAAAATTAGATTAATGTTTATTGAAAATTAGATAATTGAATACTTATTAAAAGTTGCAAAAGGATTATAGTTTTTTTTATAAATTATATTATATAAGATCCAATAATTTTTAAAAACATATTTTTTAACCCACTCTCTATCTTTTATTACTTTAGTTTTTAAGAATGTTATTAAATAGGTTAAGCATTTTAATCTGAGAATTATGTAATAGTTTCTTTTGACTAAAACTTCAAAAAAGTTTATTGCTAATGAACCTTAATTTAAAAATAAATCAATAAAATTTACTAAAATAATGAAAAAAATACCAAATAAAATAATCATTGTTGTAACTAAAAAAGCTGAAGCTATTTAGGTTAAAGCAACCATATTAGAATTTAATTATATAAATAGCGATAACCAAAAGATAAGTAAAGTTTATATTGAAGATTTGAGCTCCAAAATATTTATTTTATTATCTTAATAAGGAGAAAAGTAAGTCAATAATGCACAGTAAATAAGCTATACAAATATGATTGAGATAAGCTGATTAATAGGCTAAGAAGCAAAATAAGTAGCTAATAGTAATTCTATAAATTTGTATTCTGTTTTTAAAAGCTCCCACCACCACCTATTTTTCTTATATCCTTAGAAGAAATAACCATATCTCCTTATAACATTTGTAGAGGTGTTATCAAAGAGTTTAGAGCTGTTTTTACATAAAATGTATAACATGACCAAAGGATATATCACAGTCACTAGTATCAAAATAGGTAAAACTAAAAAGATTATGTAGTAAATATGCTCTTAAGTGTAGCACTATTAATCCATTTAGCTTTTCATGTAATACTAATTATCAAATTTTTGGCAAAAAATTATCTAAAGAGCTGCTTAGTAAATGTTTTATGAAGTAAGGTAAGTAAAAACAATTAAAGTGCTTATAAGCATATTTACATTATTATATTTTATTTCCGAATAGTAGGCTTCTTTTGGCTTTACATAATTTAGAATATATATGATTAATTTCATCATAATGTAGATAAGAATCAAAAATATTAGAGGGAGAACAATTGAAACATAAATAAACCTCAAATATTAAATCGGAATTTAAGTATGCATTGAGCTTAGACTACAATCTAGTGAATATAAAAAGACAAGTACAGGTTATGAAGCTACTTCTGGGAAAGTGAATAAGAAAGAAAATAAATCAGGGAAACTAACTTATAGATTTTCTTTTAAGGATGTAATGATGTAAAATTAATTGATAAATATTTTTGATATGACAGATGATTAAAGAATAAATTAAGAAACTCCAAATTAAATAACATTAATCGAAGAAAGAATTCTAATTTAGCACATTTTACAGTTGTTATTTTAGGATTCAACAATTAAAAATCCCAAATAAAATAAAACTGATAAAAGAACCAAAATTTACTTATATGCGTTATCCTTTATTTAATCACACCTAATACATTAAATACCTTAGCTACCTACTTAACTTTATCCATACTATAGTCCCCAAATTTTTCCATAATTATCACATGATGAGCACAAAGCTCCAACATACCCTTCTGAACAATATCCTTTTGATTCATTACCATTACAATTATTAGAATTACAAAAAAATATTTAATCAGATTGATTGCTCACTCTCCTAAAATTCAAAATAGATTTATTAATTTTAAAATAATAATTAATTAATTTACCAGTAATTTTATTTTAAGACTATCTAATTGAGAAAGCAAGAATTGGTTTGAGAAGTATCACAAGTATTGCACTCAATTTTCTTTCCTATTTTAGGCTACTCTAGAGAATATGTACCATTTAAACATTAAGTGCACTCATAAAGCTAGCATCCATCACATGTTGAGGTATAGTACTCTCCAACTTAGCACTCTCTAAATTATACATTAATTTAAATATCTGTAATATTACTAAATTAATTTGATCCATAAAGTGATTTCATTCCATTTAGTTGTAGTGACATTAAACCACTTTTTGTTGGAATTCCAGCTATTTTAAAATTGTTCATTAAGCATCCAATTTTGTTTTTGCCATGATAAGCATAATCTACTAGTGTTGCTCCATCTATTTTTATAGTTTCTTCTTCTAATGAGGTACTTATTTGATTTATTTGCACCCTGCAATTATATTAGCTAATTTCTTAAATTAGTTTCTGGCTTAGTGATTATGTTAAACCTTAAATTTTTAAAAAATTAATTGATTAAACTAAGATTTATAAAAATTTTTTACTCTGGTCTTGTAGATTAATTTATTAGACAAGATTCTTGAATTCATCTAAAAATTAGACTGAGAAATCAAAACTACTCATTCCACTTCTAAAATTACTTAGTGTAACATTAGGATAGTGATCAATATTAACTTTGAAGTCATTACTTGGCAATATTGAAGCGTATTGTGGATAGCTGGCAATTGAATTTCCAAAAATGATAGCTTTATTCTATTAACAATGATTTTGGTTAAATGTTTTACAAGAATCTTTTGAGGCATTAGAGTTTTAAATTAAAAAGAGAGGTTTTAGATTTAAGTATCTTATGGCTCCACCTATTCCAGCGGTATTGTTTACAAACTAAGTTTAGTTTATAGACAAATCAGTATTATCAAGTAAAATACCTCCTCCGCTCCTATATATTATTTAATTTGTAATATGAGTTAATTTTAAATAAAATAAAAAAACTAATCAAAAAATAAAATATATGAATTTATTAGTTAAAATTAATACCCAAAAGCTTTGCTATTTTAAATTAAAGACTGGGCAATAAAAGAACTATTTCCACCAGATGATGTTAGATATATACACCCTCCATCATTGAAAGCTATACAATCCTATAGATTTAAATTTGATAATGTAAATTATCCTATATTACTAGCATATAAAAAGCCTCCATCTTCATTAGAAGTTGATTTTGAAGAATTTACAGAATTTAATTCTATGCTTCCTTTTTATATGTATATGCTTCCACCTAGATCAGATGAGCAGTTTGTAAATTAGCTTTACCTTAGGCTAAGAGTAGATTAAATTGAATATATAGATCCTCCTTAGTTTTAACTTATATCATTTTTAAATGAAACTTATTCTATTTATAAATCACTTTAAGATACATATATTGAACCCCCTAAAAAGGATTAATTAGATTCAAACTCTGTTGAAGACAAGGACACTTATGAGTTTGAAAGTATGTTTATCACAGAGGTTTAGAATAATTTATTGTTAGATATATTTTCTTTCAAATACGAATTAGATATTAATACTTTAGATGAAAGTAGTAAAATACTTTAAGCAGCTTAGTTATTCCAAACTACTAAGCTCTAAAAATTACCTAATTAGGTATTTAGGACAACAAATAAATTTTAAAATCCTTAATTTTGTATAAAAGTAGCATCTGTGCAATTCAGATAATAAGCTTTTAAATTCAAAATTTAATTAGATGAATTTAAATCAATATTGTTATTGATATCAGCTTTAGAAATTTTCTATTTGAGGCTATATATTTATACAATGCTGTATTTTGAAAATAAGCTGTATTAGTTACTAGATATATTTAATGTCCAAATTGCTATATTATCTTCAAGTAATTGCTAATTTAAAGCTACTTTTGCTACCACTTAACTTATGCTACTGTTATATGAAAATAGCATAATTTCTTTATTGTTAGTAAACTTGATATTACTTAACGATAAATTAGAGACAACATAGCTTTTAATTATAGGTATAGGAGTACCTGAATTTTAATTTATATTGACTCTATCAAATGAGACATTATTATAATTTGAAATAAAAATGGCTGAAGTACTTGTTGTATCTTCTCTAAAGAGAAATTCTGATTACTGGATTTACAAATCCTAAAATCTAATTAAGCTTTTGTTATTATTAACATCATTTTAAAAGAAAAAAAGATTGATCTAACTGAAATTAGACTATGATACGTTGATTTGATTAAAAAGCATATTATTCACCTACTAGAAATTGAAAATTGTTACTATATTTTATGCTGATTATGTCATATTTAAAATCTATAGCTAATCAAAGACCACACTTTCTATGTAATTAAAATTGAAAGAAAATAATTTTTCATTACCTAATTAGACATTATTTAGTTGAAATTAAGTTAAATTTTGAATATTAAACAGCAGGTAATCTTTTTGAGAAGAAGCAGGCTCTATGTACAAATTATTTAATGAAATTAAGTTATAACCTGAAAAAGAAAAAAATATTTCCTCATTAACAATTATTTTTTGTTTAGTAGTTTTAGTCTGATCAGCAACTATGCTAATTTAAGTAATTGCAGAAAATTAAAAAGAAGGAAAAGGTAGTAAAATAGTTTCCTAATCTATAATAACATTAAATTGTATACTTTGAATTTAAAAGTATGTTTATATTTGTTAGTAAACGCTTTATACAGAAAGTACCACTTCGCCGAATTATGAGATGAGAGTGATTATTAGCATGATTTTTCTCCAAAAATAGGTAACTAGACTTAGGAAATTGTATCCTGAGAATATAAAATTAACTAGACATAAATATTGTCTGCTGAGCTAAAAGTATTGTAAGAAGCTATGCTCCCTAAGACAATTCCATTTAATTAAAAATTACCTAATTATTTTATTATTTAATTAGCATAATCTATTTAGTAAATAAAAATTGTGGTGAAGTAAGCATCAATGAAGTAATCTTTGTTTATGAAGACAATCTAATTGCAATCAGGAGTATAAACATAATCTGTAATATTCAAATTTGCAATATACCTGCCAGTAGCTACATTTTTTAAAGAAGAAAGTTAATTAATTTAGTAATTTCCTATGCAACTTTAAATAATTAAGTCAAAATCTTGATTGATATCTAATTTGTATGAGTATCCAATACAGGGGCTAGGGAGAGTACTAAACTAAGTGAAATCGTTAGAGTTGTATAAACTTAAGGAGAAATCGAGTATTCTTTTGATAAATATCTATTTTATAATCAATTTAAAATAAACAACTTTTAAATAAAAATTTCTACACAAAAGTAGAATTTCATTTTAAAAAGTTTTTATTTAAAATTTTATTTTGAAATATTAGTAATAAACTTATAATACCATTAAGGCATATAAAATTGGGTAAAATAAACAATATCAACTTATATTTTATTAATAGTTGTTTATTTATTAAAAGAAATATTTTATTATTATTTTTTTTTTGATAAGAAAAGTTAAAAATAAATAAAAATATTTTTCAATTTTTATATTTTTTTTAAACAATTATAATAAAAATAAATAAAATTTTCTGATGCAAAAATACTTGTAATATCTGTTATTATTTAAATTTTGAAACTTAATCTTTATTTTAACTTTCAGTTCATAATATTAAATCAAATTTTTATAAACTTAATTTTATAAATCAAGAATATGTTTATCTATATATTGTAAAGATAATAAATATAATTTATTTTTGATAGAGAATCAATAAATTTTAATTTTATTTTCTTCAACTAATAATTCTTAAAAAAAAATTTTTAAATTTAGTTATTGATGATTATAGTAATTCATAATTTGACTTATCAAAATTTTTTAATCATAATTTGCTTTTAAACTAAAAATTAAAATCGTTCTTTTGAAATTTTTTTATAAATATTTTGTATAAAAAGAATAATTAAATATTGATTGCATTTATAATTCCCTTTTTTAAAAATTACTAATGTAATTATTAAATTAGGTAATGAATTGCATATCACATTTTCTGCTTAGTTATGAATTTTTTTATGTGTTTAAGACCATAAAGTAGGTAAAACATTTCTTATTTAAGGCCAAAAATACCAAAAATTGGTATATATAACTTAATTTTTTTATATGAGAAATAGATGGAATGTCTCATTTTTTTAAAAGTATATTAAAAAAAATAAATTAATTTGATTACTTAGTTATTGTATTATAGCATAACATGAGCATGAGAACTTAAACCAGGTAAAGGTAATTATTATTAGCTTAGTATATTCAATTTTTATGAGAGTACCATTTATCCAATTTATCCATCAAAAGAAGAAGCTATGATCATGTAATTTTAATTCAATCTAATAAAATAATAATTAGCAATAGCTTATGTTAGTAGTTATGAATACAACTATTGCTAAAATATGTTTTGATTATTGTCAAGAGTAAAAAATATAATCTCTCCTTAAGATGTAGTTACAAAAAAGGTATTAATCTCTAATATAGATTGTAACTATATAACAGCAGAGCTTTACTATAGTTGAATAATCTAACTTTAAGCAAAACTATTAACATTCAGGATAGTCAAAACATTAACTTGAGAACATATAAAATAGTTATTAAGTTATGTACTCCTCAAACACTTTAAAGATTAGACGTATATGATATCAAATGTATTTATATTAAAGAATATGATTTGATCTCTAGTTATAAAAGCACTAACATTATCTTGACCCTATAAAATTGCAAACCTACTCTAGGCTTCATATAAGGGAAGCTAATCGTTTACAAAAAATCCATATCTAAGAGATTGATTTTAGTAATCCCAAATTTATACAATGTTTGTGTGTTAATGGAATATAATTCCTTGCTTTGTGCTTAAAGTAGACATTACACCTTTTTTAAGATTGAAAAAAAATAAAATTAATGGTCTATTAGTGCATATATACCTGTATTTCTGAATGAGACTGAGTAGGCATTAGATTAAAGAAATTCAATTAAGTTGTAGTAAGATATAGTTTATGCAGGTTAACTTACAAATAAAAATAAATTATGAATTTTATCTAAATAGACATTATTTATCTTTTAGGATGTGACTTAAATTGTTTACTACAAAACTAGTGAAGGATATGATATCATATATATGTAACCATTAAAATCTGCAACTAAAAGATATCCATTGTCTTTGTCTAGAAAACCATCGTTAAGTTAATATGGGAGAATCAATTAGTTTCTATAAAAAGACAAATTTAATCAAAATAAAAATTAACTTTTTATAATAAATTATACAAAAGAACAGGAGTTGGCAGGATTTGGTAGTTAAATGTTTTTACTTTGTTATCCTAACTGTTATTAAAGTTTATCATTAATTTATATTTTATTAAATCAAAAAATTAGAGTACCTTATTGTTGTTATGATCATTTATTGCTCATCTATTATTAGTTGATTAATCCAACTTTTTGCACAGTGCCTATATGCTAATTGTGTACATTTGTAATCATAAAGCCTAAAATCACCGTTTTGCTAAATTTAAAAGTAGTTTAAATTAGTATTTATATATATATATAATTGTTCATTTACATCCCAAGTAACTTAATACTTATTTGTGTAATCAAAATTACTATAGATTCCAACAACTTAGCATTTATAGTTCAATGTATAATAATCAAAAGTGCTTGACCACCAAGCTAACTATTAAAAATAAAAATAAATTTAATTAATCTTATAATACTCTAAATCCTCATATATTAAGACTTTTTTAATTAAGGCGGATTTTTAAGAAATTTTCTGAGTGAGGCCAAGAAAGTATAGGTCAAAAGTGTATAGGGGGGGGGGCCTTAATATATGAGGATTTAGAGTATTTAATTTTCCTACTCCCATTATAGTGATAATTCCTAAATTTTAGTTGAATGATATACTAGAAATAGCACTTGGATTTGCATTTATCAAAGACTATATAAGAGTAAAATTATTATTTAAATCCCAAACAACCACAGTTCCAGGTGTTTTACAAGAAGAAAACAACCTATTCATTTTAACATCATGATAAAATTTGTTAATTGTATTACATTAAGTTTAATTGTGGTCCATTATTCCTATCTATTGGTAATTATCAAGTCTATAAACATAAACAAGATTTACTGTTGAATTTGAATATCCAAGAAATAGCCAGTTTTGGGAAGGAATTGAGTATATAATATAAGGTGAATATTTTATATTGCTGTTAAAATTTGGAAGGTATTGTTATGTTAAGTGATTGAAGATTTTTACTTAATTCGTTAAAGTAAAACTCAAACCACTTTTGACGTCAATAAAGTAACTATTGATAGCTATTTTTTCTTAAATCTAATTTATCAATCCTAGGTTTGTCATCCTTCTTGTGAAAATCTAATTTTTATAAATTAAAAAAATAAAATAGTAATTTTGTTTAGTATTAGAATATACTTTTAGGTTAGACTTTATTACTAAGGAGTTGGACCTGTTATCTATTTGTTCCAAATTATTAAAAAACTGGTTATTGAAAATTGAGAGAATATTATTTGTAATGTAGTTGTAGTAAATAACTTATCCGTTTTAGTATGATACAACTACTAAATTATATTGAGGAAATATATCCATCATTTACAAAGCATTATTATTAAGTTGTAAAAGATAGAGAACTTTGGCTTATGCAATATTTATAACCTCTATTTTAAAATTTGCTAAAATGATAATCAAAAGGGCTCTAGGTCCATCATATGTGTACATAAGAACAGATTAATCAACAAAATCCAATATATTTTCTTGCATTGTTTGATAGTTTTTAAGAAATAGCTGATTTCCTCTGTTTAAAATAATTATCTATTATTCTTATACTAAAGATATTGAGCTACTACTCCCTGTATAATAACTTATTGAATTCGTCAAACTTAACTTATTACTATTATATGTGTATATCTTTTAAAATTAAAATTAAAATTTTTTATTCATTTTATTAATAAAAACAATTTACTTAAATAGCCTATTATTAAATAGTAACTAGTTAACTTGTTGAGCTGATGAAAAAGTATTAAGAAATAGTTGCATCAGAACCTTAAAAACTGACAGGTTAATTAGAACTTCCACTTGAATAGAAATAGTTAAACAAATACAATTTTCCATTAATTTATACCAAAATTTACTAACTACTCTCAAGTAATATTATAGGTCCATTAATCTTACTATTGTTAACTAAGACTCCTTTAAAAACCAAAGAGTGGTCATAGTTTTTATTGAATTTATAGATCATATAAGAGGTTGATTCTAATATGAAACCTACCATATATCCGTTTGTCTTATCTTGATAAAGCATATAAGTTTGGCTATCACTACTAGTAAAAGGATTACTAATTCTATCAATTAACATTCCTTATATATAGTCAAATACAAGTATTTGATTTAAACCTCCGTTGGCAGTATAGTAAGCAAATTAAACCATCTAAATTATTTTTAATAAAATAGCATTTATTAAATTGTAAGTAAGATATTGAAGGATTTTTTATTAATTATTTTAGTCTAAAAATTTTAAAATTAATTAAAAATAAAATGATTTAAAAATCATAAAATCAATTCATGAATAAGGTTTGTACTTATCGCCTATTTGAGCATGCATAAAATGCTCATTCATATACAGTTTTTAATTAAATATGCTACCATTAAATTTCTAAAATTATATAAAAATGGTGCAAAGTTCTTTTTCTTTAAAAAATATTTGAAAAAGTATTGAAGTTTTTAAATTATATTATTCATTTGCAAATTGAAAATAAATAGCGATTTTGTATCTAAATATAGTACAAAAGTAAATAAATTCTAAAATAAACGAATTTCTTTCAAATATATTAAACTTTTCTTTTGATTTTTTTTTTTAAATAAAAATAATTTAAGGTAAAAGTTTTATTAAAAAAAATATTTTTAAAATTCTAAATTAAAATTATGAGTAAACTATTAGTTGCTTTTTAAAATAATCTGCATTTTTATTTTATCTAAATCGTTAGAGAAATTTTTATAAACTTAAATATAAATATTTTTTGAAGTTTGTGTGAGTACTTATTAAAGAAATTAATAAAGAATATACTTTATTAGAGTTTTTTATTTAATTAAGAATATAGAAATGATGGGAAATAAAGAAATTTCATATTACCTTATTTAATTATCTATCTATGAAGAAAGTGGAGTTAGTTTGTATATAAAAGATCAAATTATCCTCTATGTTATCAAAAATAGACCAGTATTAAATTTTGCCTGATAAATCTATCCTGATTATTCTAATTAAATATTATTAAAATAATGTAATTAAAATTTAAGGATAAATAAATACCTATTCAAATTAGAATCTATCTCAATTTTAGTTACTACATCATAAGATGACTTATAGCTTGGAAAGACGTTTGTAACATATAGGTATTTAGAAGTGAGTAAATTAAAATTAGCCACAGAGTACTACTAATTTAAAATTATGTTATTTTAAAGAACAAAAGCTTGGATAAGATACACTCCAAAGTTTTAACTTTTAAAAAGCAAAGGTTTTTATTGTGACATAGAATAAGCAAATACATATTTATTAGATACTACTGCAATTTCATCATTTTAATTGATTGATCCAAATGTAAAGCTAATAGACGAATCAACACTTGTTTAATTTGCGTCTTTTTAATCACACTTAATTTGTTGAAAATTAGGTTGATATACTTTCTGATTTAACTTAATGCTCCAAACTTAGAATAAGTTAGAATTTCCAATGATTACTACTTGATCCTCTTATTTATTCACTAAAATCTATGTTGAAATTTAAGGGAGAGTTTGCGAGAATTGGAGAGTAGAGTTTATGTAAGAAACAGCATAGCTCTATCCAGATATTTGTGCGTAAGAAATAGCAATAGTATTCTAAGTTGGGAATATTGACTGTAAACTAGAAAAAGAATTGAGCTAAAATAGTTAAACAAATTTCCTTGTTTAAATGTCATATGAAAATATGACTCCCTAAGTATTCGCAAGTAAAAATCTTCTATTTAGCTTATCATTAACGCATTAAGCTAAACTATTTCCTGAAACCAATTAAAGAGCTTAAACATTAGAGCTTATATTGTTTGGAGAAGAAAAATCAACAACAAATAGCTTTTTAATTATTAAAATAAGTTTCTAAAAATGAATTAATGAGAAATAAATAAACTATACTATTAAATAAAATCAAAACTCATTTAGCAATAAAAAATATTTATGTATGGTAGAGTTTTAGAATAAAGTTTAAATAAAAGGAAAAAGATGATTTAAAAAAATTTTTACTTGTGGGTAAATTGACCAAAAACATTAGATTTCTAAAAATAAATTGAATATTTTTATTAATCTTAAAGAGAAATTAATATTGATTAAAGATTGATTTATTGGATGATTTATTCATCTCTATTTGATTAATTAGATCATTATGAAAGTAAATAAAAGTCAAAAGGAAATTTACTGATTATGTATCCCATGTTACAACTAGCGTTTCTTGTGAATTTAAGCAAGAATTAGGTTTTACAGCAATATTTAGAGGAATTTAAATCACTTATTATCTAGATCCATTTCCAGAATTCCACGAAATAACTCTTCCATTTGCATCTAGAGTATTTATTACTGAAACCTTAAGCTATGGTCTATCATCTTTATCCATTTAATAGAGTGTCACACTCTCAGACTATCCCATCAATTAGTATTACTTATTTTTCTGAATATTAAATATTCCTACATTAAATGGCTGGTAAGCAATCGCTGCTATGTCTTCTACTTAATTTTAGGGATTAGATTTTAGAAGAATGATTTTCTAGATTATGTTCATATTAATATCGCTAGATCCAATTTGCCAGAAAGGACATCCAATACATTTTACTGAGACAACATACAAAAGTAAAATCAAAAATTTTTTGATTAATAAGAAGTTGTTAATACTACTCATTATATTATTTTGTTTTTCAATTATTTAATTCAAATTTAATTATCAGATAATTGTTATTTAAAAAAATTTGCTCATTTTATTGAGGGTACTAATTAATACCAAGAGTTTATTGAATCATATTTTTGTTATTTTTACATCGATTTGCCGTACCTTCTATTTCAAATAAACTTTATTTTTAAAAAGTAATACTTTTGTTAACTACTTTTATTGATTGATAACATCTTTAATATATGAAGTTATTTAAAAATGCTTTAAAAAAAAATATATATATATTTATATATTTGGCTTATATTTTAAATATTTTAAAGTGTTTATTAAAAAATAAAAAATTAAAAAATATTTGTAAAATCTTAATAGTATTTTTTATATAATCCAAAAATAAAAATTTTATAATTTTTCATATAATCAAAGGATAATATAATAAAATACCTAATTTATTTAAATAGGATAAAATCAACTTTTCAATTTGTTAAACCTTAAAAAAATATTTTTATGATTATCAAAGTAAAATACTTTTTTAAAGGCAATACAACTGTTACATTAGTTATTAATTTTATTTATTATTGCTCTGTATAAATATAAAGAGTCCTTTTTTTACTTTAAAATAAAACAAATGATAATATAGTTTTGCTAAAAAATATTAACATTAAGAGTAATTGTTTCTAAAATCTAAATAAATAAATGCCACTTTCATCATGTTGGATAGAAAATATACTAAAATATTATAAATAGAATAAAAATTAAGAAGCGGAGTCAAATTTTTTATTATTAAAGCATCTTGGATTAGCTAAAAGAACTATGAAAATCAATATTTTATTAATAATTGAAAAAAGGACTTTGTAAAATTTTTATAATCAAATAGTATATTATTAAGCTATAATGATTACCTGCTAAATTTAAAGAGTTATCAATTTTGAAGAAAATCATTGAATGATTTTTCTAACTTTTTAATTTAAGAATTATTATTTAGCACATTTTAAATGCCAAATTAAAAATTGTAATTAATCATAAAGTAAGTAAAAAAAAAATTAAAAAATTTAAATTATGTAATCCTATTTTTTTTTCTTCTAGAAAAAATCCTTGATTTTTCTTTTTATTTAGTAAAATTTTACACAGTCTAAATAATTTTGATAAAAGAAGTAGATTTAGAATGATGGAGGATTATCCAATATGCTTACAAATTCTTTCCAATTTATATTTGAGTAATAATTACTTTCTAATTCAAAATAAATGCTAAAGATAATTTTTATTATGGTAAAAAATAAAAAATAATTGTTTTTTTTATTCAATATCAAATTTCAAATTATCTAAAAAGCAGCTATTTTTTAAATTTGTACATTTTTATTCCACTTTTCTATAAAGAAATTGACTTTAATAAATTAGCTATCTCAAAGTAATAAAAAAACAAATAGTTTGTATTATAATTATTTAAACATAAAATTTATTATCACTTCTATTTTTTAAATTCTTATCTAAATATAGTAAATGAACAATAAAATCAAAACTGAAATAACTATAAAGTGAAGCAAATTAATAAATTTTTTTCATTTTGTAAATAAAAAGAAATTATCTCATGATATTATTTTTTATGACTTTGTACATTTGAGTTTCAAATTTTTTTAAATAAAAAAAAATATTTTATTAATAATTATTACAAATAGCAGTTAATTTAAAAATTTTTAATAATTTAATGACATAAATAAATATAAGTTAACAAATTATTATTTTCAAGAAATGTAAATTATTTTATTTGTAGTAATTTTCTATTTTAAAAATATTTGATCAATCATAATTAATGGTCAGGTAGATTTTTTTATTATGAAAAATTAATTTGTCTGTAAATTTATATAAATAGTAATAATTAAAATTAATTTTCCTTCATTTAGATATTAAATAGTGGAGGATTCAAAAAATTAATTAAAATTACAAAAACTCTTCTTAAAAGCATATATTATAAAATATATCAAAAAATAAAATTTTTTAAACTTTAATTTGATTATACATAGCTCTAAATATTATTTAAATCATAGCTAATAAATATCTATGATTATTTTTTGATATTACAAAGTGCTATACAAAGGTATGATATTTATTAACTCCAGTAAATTATATGAGTGGTTAATTTTTGATAAAAAAAATAAAAATTCGTAAATTATTAGTTTTTTTAAATTAGATAAATAATAGTTTTTTTTATTCTAATTTTAAATTTATTTATTTTTATATATCACAAAAAATTTAAATTAAAACAAATAAAATATACTTTTGATCTAAATAAAAAAAATCATAAATTGATATTTTTTTAAAATCTAGATAAATAATGTATTTATAAAATTAACTGAATCTTCTATTCTAGTTTTAAGTAGAATTATTAACTTTTAAAAGTTTATCTTCAAGTATAAAGTCATGGTTTTTATTACTACTAAAAAAATGAAAAATTTAATAATTTTAAATTAATAAAAAATAAAATTACCCAATAAAGTTTGTTTTTATTAAATAATTCTTATTATTCTTATCAAATAAATTAGATCTTTAAGGATGAGATAAATTAATTTAGATACTCTATGCTTGCTTATAAAGTTTTAGAGTTTCTATATCTAAATTATTTTAAGCTTTCCTTTTAAAAATATATTTCTTAACTTTCTCCAAATATTTTTACAAAAAATGAAATTAATGTTTATTGAAAATTAGCCATTTGCATCTAGAGTATTTATTACTGAAACCTTAAGCTATTGTCTATCATCTTTATCCATTTGATAGAGTGTCACACTCTCAGACTATCCCATCAATTAGTATTACTTATTTTTCTTAATGTTGAATATTCCTACATTAAATGACTGATAGGCAATCGCTGCTATGTCTTCTAATTAATTTTAGGGATTAGATTTCAGAAGAATGATTTTCTATATTATGTTCATATTAATATCGCTAGATCCAATTTACCAGAAAGGACATCCAATGCATCTTACAGAAACAATATATAAATGTAAAATCAAATATTTTTTGATTAATAAAAAATTATTTCTACTCATTACACTATTTTGTTTTTCAAATATTTAAATCAAATTTAATTTTTAGATTAATACTATTTAAAAAATTTGTTCATTTTGTTGATTGTACTTAAACCAAAGAATTTATTGAAACTATATTTTTGTTATTTTTTCTTCTATTTCCCATGCTTTTTTTCACAAATAAACTTTCTTTTTAAAAAGTATAACTTTTTAAATTATTTTCATAATAATAAATATTGTAATAGAAATTCAAATAAAATATTAATTTTGCTAACTTTGAACTACTATAAATATTTATTAAAAGTTAATAAAGCTTGTAGAATTTAAAACGGGCAGACATTTTATTATATAATCTCAGCTCTACAATAAAACAATTATTATAAAAAAATGGAGGAAGGTTGAATTTACAATAATCAATTGATTAAAACTTTATTCCCTTTCAATTATCTGAGTTATTTAATTTTTTTAGTGCTAATTCTAATAAAATTTTTATACCACATTAATTATTTTTTGGCTAAAGAATATTTCTTTTGCTTTAAGAAATATATCTTCTTTGTTTATTATTTCTTTGATATTCTCATACAGAAAACCTTTGACTTCTATCCATAATTTTTCAATGAGATAAATATGCCCATTTAGTAGTCCAGTATACTAAAATAACTTCGTTTTTTCCAAAAATTATTTATTAGCTTTGGCTGTGTGCGAGCTTGTCTTGTCTTGCATAAATTTATCTATTTTGATATCAAAATTTTCATTATTGATAATTGCTCCCTCTAGAATAGTGATGTAGTTTTCACTATTTAGAGGAGTATCATACCAGATAATCTATTCTGGTATATCTGAAGATATAATATAATAGGAATAGTGAGGTCTGATGATAGATTTTAAGGACTTGATTTTTTTCAAATAATTAAGAAAATGCTTGCAAAAAAATTATAAAAACTAGGTCTTTAAAAAAATAGTGTCAGACCACATTTTTCCTATTATTTATAAAAGCTTTTAAATTTAAATAAATATATATTTTTTAAATGAGATGAATATACAGAATTTTTTAATCTAATTTTAAATTTATACATTTGAAACATAACAAGCTTAAAACAAATAAAAAATACTTTTGATCTAAACAAAAAAAATCATAAATTGATAATTTTTTAAAATTCTAATTATTTATAAAATTAGCTGGATCTTTTAACCTAGTTTTAAATTGGACTATTATCTTTTAAAAGAGTATCTTCAAGTATAAAGTCATTGTTTTTATTGCTACTAAACAAATGAAAAGTTTAATATATTAAAATTTTCATATAATAAAAAAAACAAAATTACCCAATAGAGTTCGTTTTTATTAAAGAATTCTAACTATTCTCTCCAAAAAAATTTGATTTTTAACGCGGAGATGAATTTAAGTTAGATACACTTTGCTTGCTTATACGGTTTTAGAGTTTTTATATCTCAATTATTTTAAAATCTCCTTTTAAAAAGATATTTCTAAGCTTTCTCCAACTATTTTTACAAAAAATTAGATTAATTTTTATTGAAAATTAGCTAATTGAATACTTATTAAAAGTTGCAAAAGGATTATAGTCGTTTTTATAAATTAAATTATATAAGATCCAATAATTTTTAAAAACATATTTTTTAACCCACTCTCTATCCTTTATTATTTTATTTCTTAAGAATGCTATTAAATAAGTCAAGCATTTCAATTTGAGAATTAAGTAGTAGTTTCTTTTCACTAAAACTTCAAAAAAGTTTATTGCTAAAGAACCTTAAATTAGAAATAAATGAATTTAATTTTCTAAAATAATTAAAAAAATACCAAATAAAATGATCATAGTTGTAACTAAAAGAGCTGAAGCTATTTATGTTAAAGTAATCATATTAGAATTTAATTATATAAATAAAGATAACCAAAAGATAAGTAAAGTTAATATTGAAGATTTGAGCTCCAAAATATTTATTTTATTATCTTAGTAAGGAGAGAAGTAAGTCAATAAGGCACAGTAAACAAGCTATACAAATATGATTGAGATAAGCTGATTAACAGGTTAAGAAGTAAAATAAGTGGCTAATAGTAATTCTATAAATTTGTATTCTGTTTTTAAAAGTTCCCACCACCACCTATTTTTCTTATATCCTTAGAAGAAATAACCATATCTCCTTATAACATTAGTAGAGGTGTTATCAAAGAGTTTAGAACTGTTTTTACATAAAATGTACAACATGACCAAAGGATATATGACAGTCACTAGTATCAAAACAGGTAAAACTAAAAAGATTATGTAGAAAATATGCTCTTAAGTGTAGCACTATTAATCCATTTAGCTTTTCATGTAATATTAATTATCAAATTTTTGGCAAAAAACTATCTAAAGAGCTGCTTAGTAAATATTTTATGAAGCAAGGTAAGTAAAAACAATTAGAGTGCTTATAAGCATATTTACATTGTTATATTTTATTTCCGAATAGTAGGCTTCTTTTGGCTTTACATAATTTAGAATATGTATGATTAATTTCATCATAATGTAGATAAGAATCAAAAAGGTTAGAGGGAGAACAATCGAAATATAAATAAACCTCAAATATTAAATTGGAATTTAAGTATGTATTGAGCTTAGACTACAGTCTAAGGAATATAAAAAGACAAGTACAGGTTATGAAGCTACTTCTGGGAAAGTGAATAAGAAAGAGAATAAATCAGGGAAACTAACTTATAGATTTTCTTTTAAAGATGTAATGATGTAAAATTAATTGATAAATATTTTTGATATGACAGATGATTAAAGAATAAATTAAGAAATTCCAAATTAAATAACATTAATTGAAGAAAGAATTCTAATTTAGCACATTTTACAGTTATTATTTTAGGATTCAACAATTAAAAATCCCAAATAGAATAAAACTGATAAAAGAACCAAAATTTGCTTGTATGCGTTATCCTTTATTTAATCACACCTAATACATTAAATACCTTAACTACCTACTTAACTTTATCCATACTATATTCCCCAAATTTTTCCATAATTATCACAAGATGAGCACAAAGCTCCAACATACCCTTCGATGCAATATCCTTTTGATTCATTACCATTACAGTTATTAGAATTACAAAAAAATATTTAATCAGATTGATTGCTCACTCTCCTAGAAGTTAAAATAAATTGATTAATTGTAAAATAAAAATTAATTAAATATACCAGTAATTTTATTTTAATACTATTTAATTGAGAAAGCAAGAATTAGTTTGAGAAGTATCACAAGTTTTGCACTCAATACTCTTTCCTATTTTGGGCTCCTCTAGAGAATAAGTACCATTTAAACATTAAGTGCACTCATAGAGCTAGCATCCATCACATGTTGAGGTATAATACTCTCCAACTTAGCACTCTCTAAATTATACATTAATTTAAATATCTGTAATATTACTAAATTAATTTGATCCATAAAGTGATTTCATTCCATTTAGTTGTAATGAAATTAAACCACTTTTTGTTGGAATTCCTGTTATTTTAAAATTATTCATTAAACATCCAATCTTGTTTTTGCCATGATAAGCATAATCTACTAGTGTTGCTCCATCTATTTTTATAGTTTCTTCTTCTAATGAGGTACTTATTTGATTTATTTGTACCCTGCAATTGTATTGGCTAATTTCTTAAATTAGCTTCTGGCTTAGCGATTACGTTAAAGCTTAAATTTATTAAAAGTAATTAATTAAATTAAGATTTATAAAAAATTTTTACTCTGATCTTGTAGATTAATTTATTAGACAAGATTCTTGAATTCATCTAAAAATTAGACTGAGAAATCAAAACTACTCATTCCACTTCTAAAATTACTTAGTGTAACATTAGGATAGTGATCAATATTAACTTTGAAGTCATTACTTGGTAATATTGAAGCATATTGTGGATAGCTGGCAATTGAATTTCCAAAAATGATAGCTTTATTCTGTTAACAATGATTTTGGCTAAATGTTTTACAAGAATCTTTTGAGGAATTAGAGTTTTAAATTAAAAAGTGAGGTTTTAGATTTAAGTATCTTATGGCTCCACCTATTCCAGCAGTATTGTTTACAAACTAAGTTTAGTTTATGGACAAATCAGTATTATCAAGTAAAATAGCACCTCCACTCCTATTTATTATTTAATTTGTAATATTAGTTAATTAATATAAAAACTAATTAATATAAAATGAAATATCAGAATTTATTATCTATAAATTTATACCCAAAAGCTTAGCTATTTTAAATTAAAGACTGGGTTATAGAAGAACTATTTCCACCAGACGATGTTAGATATATACACCCTCCATCATTAAAAGCTATACAGTCCTATAGATTTAAATTAGATAGTATAAATTATTCTATACCACTAGCATATAAAAATCCTCCATCTTGATTAGAAGTTGATTTTGAAGAATTTACAGAATTTAATTGTATGCTTCCTTTTTATATGTATATGCTTCCACCTAGATCAGAAGAGCAGTTTGTAAATTAGCTTTACCTTAAACTAAGAGTGGATTATATTGAATATATAGATCCTCCTTAGTTTTAACTTATATCATTTTTAAAGGAAACTTATTCTATTTACAAATCACTTTAAGATACATATATTGAACCTCCTAAAAAGGATTAGTTAGATTCAAACTCAGATGAAGATAAGGAAACTTATGAGTTTGAAAGTATGTTTATCACAGAGGTTTAGAATAATTTATTGTTAGATATATTTTCTTTCACAGACGAATTAGATATTTATACTTTAGAAGAAAGTAATAAAATACTTTAAGCAGCTTAGTTATTCCAAACTACTAAGTTCTAAAAATTACCTAATTAAGTATTTGGGACAAAAAATAAATTTTAAAACCCTTAATTTTGTATAAAAGTAGCATTTGTGCAATTCAGATAATAAGCTTTTAAATTCAAAATTTAGTTAGACGAATTTAAATCAATATTGTTATTGATATCAGCTTTTGAAATTTTCTATTTGAGGCTATTAATTTATACAATGCTGTATTTTGAAAATAAGCTGTACTAGTTACTAGATATATTTATAACCCAAATTCTTATATTATCTTCAAGTAATTGCTAATTTAAAGCTACTTTTGCAATAACTTAACTTATGCTACTATTATATGAAAGTAGCATAATTTCTTTATTGTTAGTAAACTTGATATTACTTAACGTTAAATTAGAGACAACATAACTTTTAATTAGAGGTATAGAAGTACCTGAATTTTAATTTATATTGACTCTATCAAATGAGACATTATTATAATTAGAAATGAAAATGGTTGAAGTACTTGGTGTATCATCTCTAAAGAGAAATTCTGATTACTGGATTTACAAATCTTAAAATCTAATCAAGCTTTTGTTATTGTTAACATCATTTTAAAAGTAAAAAAGATTGATCTAACTGAAATTAGACTATGATACGTTGATTTGATTAAAAATCATATTATTCACCTACTAGAAATTGAAAATTGTTACAATATTTGATGCTGATTATGTCATATTTAAAATCTATAGCTAATCAAAGACCACACTTTCTATGTAATTAAAATTGAAAGAAAATAATTTTTCATTACCTAATTAGACATTATTTAGTTGAAATTAAGTTAAATTTTGAATATTAAACAGCAGGTAATCTTTTTGAGAAGAAGCAGGCTCTATGTACAAATTATTTAATGAAATTAAGTTATAACCTGAAAAAGAAAAAAATATTTCCTCATTAACAATTATTTTTTGTTTAGTAGTTTTAGTCTGATCAGCAACTATGCTAATTTAAGTAATTGCAGAAAATTAAAAAGAAGGAAAAGGTAGTAAAATAGTTTCCTAATCTATAATAACATTAAATTGTATACTTTGAATTTAAAAGTATGTTTATATTTGTTAGTAAACGCTTTATACAGAAAGTACCACTTCGCCGAATTATGATGATGAGAGTGATTATTAGCATGATTTTTCTCCAAAAATAGGTAACTAGACTTAGGAAATGGTATCCTGAGAATATAAAATTAACTAAACATAAATATTGTCTGTTGAACTAAAAGTATTGTAAGAAGCTATGCTCCCTAAAACAATATCACCTAATTAAAAATTACCTAATTATTTTACTATTTAATTAGCATAATCTATTTAATAGATAAAAATTGTGGTGAAGTAAGCATCTATGAAGTAATCTTTGTTTATGTAGACAATTTAATTGCAATCAGGGGTATAAACATATTCTGTAAGATTCAGATTTGCAATATACCTTCCAGTAGCTACATTTTTTAATGAAGAAAGTTAATTAATTTAGTAGTTTCCTATGCAACTTTAAATAATTAGGTCATAATCTTGATTGATATCTAATTTGTATGAGTATCCAATACAGGGGCTAGGGAGAGTACTAAACTAAGTGAAATCATTAGAGTTGTATATAATTAAAGAGAAATCGAGTATTCTTTTGATAAATATCTATTTTATAATCAATTTTTAAAATAAAAAGCTTTTAAATAAAAATTTCTACATAAAAATAATGAAATTTTTTTTGAAAAATTAGAAAAAAACTTATAAAACCATTAATGCATGTAAAATTGGGTGAAATAAGATGATATCAAATTATATTTTATTAAATATTATTTATTTATGAAATAGAATATGTTTTTATTATTATTTTTTTCATTAGTAAAGTTAAAAACAAATAAAATATTTTTCAATTTAAACTTTTTTTAAAAGTTTTTAAGGGTACAAAAAATAATATGTTGAATATTCTTTTTTGATTTAAAATTTCTTAAAAATACCATAAATTGGTATATAAAGCTTATTTTTTTTTAATGAGACATTGACAGAATGTGGTGTATTGTTATTTGAAAAGTGTATTAAAAAAATAAATTAATTTTATTACTTAGTTATTGAACTGTAGCATAACATGAGCATGAGAACTTAAACCAGGTAAAGGTAATTTTTGTTGGTTAAGAATATTCAATTTTTATGAGAGTACCATTTATCCAATTTACCCATCAAAAGAAGAAGCTAAAATCATGTAATTTTAATTCAATCTAATAAAACAATAATTAGCAATAGCTTATGTTAATAGTTAGGAATATAACTATTGCTAAAATATGTTTTAATTATTGTCAAGAGTAAAAAATATAATTTCTCCTTAGGATGTAGTTACAAAAAAGGTATTAATCTCTAATATAGATTGTAACTATATAACAACAGAGCTTTACTATAGTTGAATCGTCTAACTTTAAACAAAACTATTAACATTCAGAATAGTCAAAACATTAACTTGAGAACATATAAAATAGTTATTAAGTTATGTACTCCTCAAACACTTTAATTATTAGACATATATAATGTCAAATGTATTTATATTAAAGAATATGATTTGATCTCTAGTCATAAAAGCACTAACATTATCTTGCCCCAATAATATTTCAAACCTACTCTAGGATTCATATTAGGGAAGCTAACTATTTACAAAAAATCCATATCTAAGAGATTGATTTTGGTAATCCCAAACTTATATAATGTTTGTGTGTTAATGGAATATCATTCCTTGCTTTGTACTTAAAGTAGACATTACACCTTTTTAAATTGAAAAAAAGATAAAGAAATCAAATAGATGGTCTAATAAATTCATATAAACCTGTATTTCTGAATGAGACTGAGTAGGCATTAGATTAAAGAAATTCAATTAAGTTATAGTAAGAGATAGTTTATGCAGGTTAACTAACAAATAAAAATAAATTGTGAGTTTTATCTAAATAGACATTATTTATCTTTTAGGATGTGACTTGTATTGTTTACTACAAAATCAGTGAAGGATATGATATCATATATATGTAACCATTAAAATCTGCAACTAAAAGATATCCATTGTCTTTGTCTAGAAAACCATCGTTAAGTTAATATGGGAGAATCAATTAGTTTCTATAAAAAGACAAATTTAATAAAAATAAAAAATTAACTATTTATAATTAATTATACAAAAGGGCAGGATTTGGCAGGATTTAGTAGTTATATGTTTTTACTTTGTTATCCTAACTATTATTAAAGTTTATCATTAATTTATATTTAATTAAATCAAAAAATTAGAGTACCTTATTGTTGTTATGATCATTTGTTGCTCATCTATTATTAGTTGATTAATCCAACTTTTTGCACAGTGCCTATATGCTATTTGTGTACATTTGTAATCATAAAGCCTAAAATCACCGTTTTGCTAAATTAAAAGTAGTTTAAATTGATATATATATATAAAATTGTTCATTTACATCCCAAGTAACTTAATACTTATTTGTATAATCAAAATTACTATAGATTCCAACAACTTAGCATTTATAGTTTAATGTGTTATAATCAAAAGTGCTTGACCACCAAGATAACTATTAAAATTAAAAATAAATTCAATTAATCTTGAAATATTTATTTTTCCTACTCCCATCATAGTGATAATTCCTAAGTTTTAGTTGAATGATATACTAGAAACTTAAGTTGGATTTGCATTTAGCATAGACTATATAAGAGTAAAATTGTTGTTTAAATCCCAAACAACTACAGTTCCAGGTGTTTTACAAGCAGAAAACAATCTATTCATTTTAACATCATGATAAATTTTTTTAATTAAATTACATTAAGTAATATTGTGATCCAGTATTGCTATTTATTAATAATTATCAAGTCTGTAAACATAAGCAAGATTTACTGTTGAATTTTAAAATCCAAGAAATAACCAGTTTTAAGAAGGAATTGAGTATATAATATAAGGTGTATAGTTTATATTGCTGTTAAAATTTGGAAGGTACTGTTATGTTAAGTGATTGAAGATTTTTACTTTGTCTGTTAAAGTGAAACTCAAACCACTTTTGATGTCAATAAAGTAACTATTGATAGCTACTTATTCTTAAATCTAATTTATCAATCCTAGATTTGTCATTCTTCTTGTGAAAATCTAATTTTTATAAAATAAATAAATGAAATAGAAATTGTGTTTAGCATTAGGATATACCTTTAGGTTAGACTTTAGTACTAATGAGTTGGACCTACTATCTAATTGCTCCAAATTGTTAAAAAACTGGTTATTGAAAATTGAGAGAATGTTATTTGTAATGTAATTGTAGTAAATAACTTATCCGTTTTGGTATGATACAACTACTAAATTATATTGAGGAAATATATCCATCATTTGCAAAGCATTATTATTAAGTTGTAAAAGATAGAGAACTTTGGCTTATGCAATATTTATAACCTCTATTTTAAAGTTAGCTAAAATGATAATCAAAAGAGCTCTAGGTCCATCATATGTGTACATAAGAACAGATTAATCAACAAAATCCAATATGTTTTCTTGCATTGTTTGATAGTTTTTAAGAAATAGCTGATTTCCTCTGTTTAAAATAATTATCTATTATTCTTATACTAAAGATATTGAGATACTACTCCCTGTATAATAACTTATTGAATTCGTCAAACTTAGCTAATTACTATTATAATTGTATATCTTTTAAAATTAAAATTTTTTATTTGTTTGATTAATAAAAAGGAATTTACTTAAATAGCCTATTATTAAGTGGTAACTAGTTAATTGGTTGAGCTGATGAAAAAGTATTAAGAGATAATTGCATCGGAACCTTAAAAGCTGATAGGTTAATTTTAATTTCCACTTGAATAGAAATAGTTAAACAAATATAATTTTTAATTTATTTATACCAACATTTACTAGCTACTCTCTAGTAATATGATAGGTCCATTAATCTTAGCATTGTTAATTAAAACACCTTTAAAAACCATAGAGTGGTCAAGGTTTTTATTAAATTTATATATCGTATAACAGGTATTTTCTAATATGAAACCTACGATATATCCATTTGTCTTATCTTGATAAGCCTAATAAACTTGACTATCACTACTAGTAAAAGGATTATTAAGTCTATCAATTAATGTTCCCTAAAGATAGTCATATACAAGTAATTGATTTAAACCTCCACTGTTAGTTTAGTAAGAAAATTAGACCATCTAAATTATTTTTATTAAAAAAATATTTATTAACTTGTAAGAAAGCTATTGAAGAATATTTTATTAATTATTATCGTCTAAAAATTTTATGAAATTAATCTAAAATAAAATTGCTTAAGAAATATAATTTAATATTTAGAAAATGATTTAAAAACTATAAAATCTATTCACAGAATAGTTTGCAAGCATACACAGATATTCATTTATATATAGTGTTTAATTAATTTGCTAAAATAAAATTTCTAAAATTTTATAAAAATTGTTTTATTAAAATTCTAAATTAAAATTAATAGCGTACTAGCTACTTTTTAAAATAATCTGCATTTTTATTTTATCCAAATCATAAGTTAGAAAAACTTTTATAATCTTAGATATATATATTTTTTTTATTTTACATTGAGTACTGTTTAAAGAAATTAAAATTAATAAAAAATACACTTTATTAGAATTTTTTATTTAATTAAAAATTTTAGAAATGATTGGTGGTTAGAAAGGAAATAAAGAAATTTCATTTTACCTTATTTAATTATCTGTCTATGAAAAAAGTAGAGTTAGTAGGCATGTAAAAGATAAAATTATCTTCTATGTTATCCAAAATAGACCAGTATTAAATTTTACCTCCTAGATCTATCCTGATTATTCTAATTAAATATTATTAAAATAAAGAAATTATAAATTAAGGATAAATAAATACCTATTCAAATTAGAATCTATCTCAATTTTTGTTATTACATCATAAGATGATTTATAGCTTGGAAAGACGTTTGTAACATAAAGGTATTTAGAAATAAGTAAATCAAAGTTAGCCACTGAGTATTGCTAATTCAAAATTATTTTATTTTAAAGAACAAAAGCTTGGATAAGATACACTCCAAAGTTTTAACTTTTAAAAAGCAAAGGTTTTTATTGTGACATAGAATAAGCAAATACATAATTATTGGATACTACAGCAATTTCATCATTTTGATTGATTGATCCAAACGTAAAGCTAATAGAAGAATCAACACTTGTTTAATTTGCGTCTTTTTAATCACACTTAATTTGTTGAAAATTAGGTTAATATACTTTCTGATTTAACTTAATGTTCCAAACTTAGAATAAGTTAGAATTTCCTATGATTACTACTTGATCTTCTTGTTTATTCACTAAAATCTATGTTGAAACTTTAGGGAGCGTTTGTGAGAATTGGAGAGTAGAATTTATGTAAGAAACAGCATAGCTCTATCCAGATATTTGTGCGTAAGAAATAGCAATAGTATTCTAAGTTGGGAATATTGACTGTAAACTAGAAAAAGAATTGAGCTAAAATAGTTAAACAAACTTCTTAGTTTAAATGTCATATGAAAATATGACTCCCTAAGTATTCGCAAGTAAAAATCTTCTATTTAGCTTATCATTAACACATTAAGCTAAACTATTTCCAGAAGCCAATTAAAGAGCTTACGCATTAGAGCTTACATTGTTTGGAGAAGAAAAGTCAACAACAAATAGCTTTTTAATAATTGAATTAATGAGAAAGAAATAAACATTTAATTTTAAATAATATTAGAGTTTATTTAATAATATAAAATAGAGTAATATTTAAATAAAAGAAAAGGTCTTTTAAAATAAGTATATTAGATGTGGGGGCTAAGTTGATCAAAAACAAACAATGATTTCTAAAAATATGTTTCAAATTTTTTTATTAATTTTAATGAGAAGAGAAAAAACAATACAATTTGATGATTGATTTTTATTGGTTGGTTTATTAATTATATTTGATTAATTAAATTGTTTTGAAAGCAAATAAAAGTCAAAAGGAAATTTACTGATTATGTATCCCATGTTACAACTAGCATTTCTTGTGAATTTAAGCAAGAGTTAGGTTTTACAGCAATACTCAGAGGAATTTAAATCACTTATTATCTAGATCCATTTCCAGAATTCCACGAAATAACTCTTCCATTTGCATCTAGAGTATTTATTACGGAAACCTTAAGCTAAGGTCTATCATCTTTATCCATTTGATAGAGTGTCACACTCTCAGATTACCCCATCGGTTTGTATTATTTATTTTTCTGAATATTAAAAATACCTACATTAAATGGTTGATAGACAATCGCTGCTATGTCTTCTACTTAATTTTAGGGATTCGATTTCAGAAGAATGATTTTCTAAATTGGGCTCGCATTCGTATCGCTAGATCCAATTTGCCAGAAAGGACATCCAATACTTTTTACTGTGACAACATGTAAAAATAAAATCAAAGATTTTTTGATTAATAAGAAGTTAATTCTACTCATTATATTATTTTGCTTTTCAATTATTTTAATCAAATTTAATTTACAGAAAATTATTATTTAAAAAATTGCTCATTTTATAAAGGGTACTAATTCCAACAGCTCATTGGATCAAAGTTTTGTTATTTTTTCTTCTATTTCCCATACCTTATCTCACAAATAAACTTTCTTTTAAAATAAAAATTACTTTTTTTAACTATTTTCATAACAATAAATTATTGTCATAAAAATTAAAATAAAAAATAAATTTTGCGAACTTCGAAGTACTTTATCCTAATTTATTTTAATTGCTAGATGACATCTTTTATAAATTTAAAAATAACTTAAAAATAATCTATTTTATATTTGTCTTAGAAAGTGTTTATTTTTAAAAATATTTGTAAAAAATTAGTAGTATTATTTATAAAATCCAAAAATAAAAAAATTTTATAGAAATATATAATTAAAGTATAATAAAATATCTAATTTATTTAAATTTGATTAACTATTTTCCTTATATTTTTAAATATTTTAAAGTGTTCATTAAAAAAATTTGAAAATATTTGCTAAAAATTAATTGTATTATTTATTTATTACAAAAAAAAAAATTTTATAGAAATATATAATCAAATGATAAAATAATAAAATACTACTTTATTTAAATAAATAACATCATCTTTTCAATTAGTTAAAACAAAATTTTTTTTTATAGTTATCAGAGTAAAATATTGTTTTTTTAAAAGGCACTTTAGTTATTAATATTATTCATTTTTGCTATGTATAAGTAGAATGAGTCTTTCTTTTGCTTTGAAATAAAACAAAAAATAACTTTGTTTTACAAAAAGTATTAACTTCAAGAGTAATTGTTTCTAAAATCTGAATAAATAGATATCACTTTGATAATGTTGGATAGAGAATAAAATAAAAATTAAAAAGCGGAGTCAAAGTTTTTATAATTAAAGCAACTTATAAAAGCTAAATGAACTATGAAAATGAATATTTTATTTATAATTGAAAAAGAACTTTGTAAAATATTTATTATCATATAAATTAATCTTCATTTAATTTTGTTTAATTTATTGTAAAAAAATAAAATATTATTTTGGTATATTCTGTAATAATGACTATCTTATCTGCTAAAGTTATAGAGTTATTAATTTTGAAATGAATGATTGAATAATTTCTTAAATTTAGACTTTACAAATTATTGCTCAGTTCAGATGCCTAATTAAAAATTGTAATCAATTATAAGGTTATAAAACTTTAAATTATGTAATCGTTTTTTTTTTCAAGAAAAAACCCTTGATTTTTCTTTTTATTTAGTAAAATTTGACGCGTTTTAATTTTGATAAAAGCAAATGATTTGGAATGATAGAGGATTATCCAATATGCACAAAATTCTTTTCTAGTTAAAAATTGTGTTAAATTTACTTTCTAATTCAAAATAAATGCAAAAGTTAATGAATAAAATAAATAATAATATTGTTTTTTTTTCTTAAATATTAAATTTCAAATTATCAAAATGGTAGATATTATTTAAATTTATACATTTTTTATTCCACTTTTCTTGTAAGAAATCGGATTTAATAAAATTACTTATCTCAAAGTAATAAAAAAACAAATTATTTTTATTTAATCATAAAATTTATTCAAATAAGTTTTTTTCTCACTTCTATTTTTAAATTCTTATCTAAATTTAGTAACAGAGCAATAAAATCAAAACTGAAATAACGAAGCGAAGCAGCTAATCAATAAATTTATTTAATTTTGTAAATAAGACGAAATCTTTTCATTATATAACTTTTTATGATTTAGTACAGTTGGGTTTCAAATTTATTTAACTAATATAAAATTTATCTTTAATAATTATTGCAATTAGAGTTAATTAAAAAATAATTTTACAGTTGAAAAATAAAAAAAAATTTCAATTGCTCAAATAAAGATAGGTTAACAAATATTTATTGTCATATAATGTAATTTATTTTAATTGCAGCAATTTTCTATTTTAAAATATTTTATCAATCGTAATGATTTTTTAAAATATTCAAAACCTCACTGATTCGTTCGCACATCTATCTATTATGATGTATTAAGGTATTAATTAAAAAAAGCTTCTTAATACTTGCTCTTTAAATAAGACAATTTTTCAAATTTGCAGACAAATGACAAATGATTTAATTATAATAATAACTAATTTTTTTGCCTAAATAATTTAGTAAGTAATAATAAAAATAAAATGTAATTAGAGCATCTTAGTAATAAGATAAGTATAGAAGTAGAGAAGAAAAAAGGCAAGAATAACAAATTCTTATAATTCTAAATACTAAATTTTTATAATTTTCCAATTTTAATTTCTAAAATTCTTTTAATCCTTAATTTTATTACATAATTCTAATATAAAAATAGAAAAATTAATATAAAATTATGAATTTATTTTAAGTGATCATAAAATAAGGCTTAAATGAATAATTCAAAAAAATATTATTTATTTTATTAATCTAATTTATTTCACAAGAATTCAAAGCATCCATTATTATCTAAACCTTCCTTATAAGTGTTATTAATATTAGAAAAGAATAAAATTAATAATATTTTATTGAGAGGGAATTTAAATTCTATAAATATTGATAAATACAAATATGTAGATGACTACTAAGAATATTAGAAACAAATAAATTAAATTGTTTTAAATCAAATGCAAGTTGATATTTTAGTATTTCAAAATAATTAAAAATAAAATTCAAAAATAAGTTTAAGTTTATTTTTTAAATATTTAAAATAATCAATCACATCTTTAATTTTAATAATTATCATAGATAGTTGGATTGATAGATAGATAGATATTTTAATAAATCAAACATATTTCCTACATAATAAATAAATATACCTTGTTGATTAAAAATAATAAACAAATAAAATTTGGTTCAATAAAGTTTAGTCATTTGTATTATACCTTCAAATGAAAGAAAAATCAATTATTGTTAAAATAAAGTGAATAAATATGCTGTATCAATTAAATGATTTATTGAATGATAATACAGATAAGCATACATACATATATATATACTTGCATAAAAAAGTGAATGAATTATTCAAATAAAAAAGAATGAATCTAAAATTTGAATCTTATAAAATAAATTAATTATTTGATAATAAGTAAAACGAAATAATCTAATAAACAATCAATTTAATAATTAATTAATTAGGTTTATTTCAATTTATATTTTAAGACCATTTCATAAATATAAATTAACATTATCTCCTTTAAAGCAAGCTAGTTAAAAGCAAATCATTATTAGCACATACTTTGATTATCTATTTATTTATAAGAACTTCTTTTTGAAAATATGAAGGGCAATCATACAGAATTTTTTAAATCTTAGGCATCTGCATTTAATTCAGTTAGCCCAACATAGTAAATTAATTTGATTGAAAATGATAAGCTGAATTTTTCATCAAGATTTTGGCGTTTAATGTGAATTAAATTATAGCATGATAGGATATAAAATGAATACTAGTTAACAAACTATTTCACATGTTATATTAACTCAAAATCTAGATAATTTTTAGGCATTTTGAATGTTTCAAAAGGAATTTAATATACTTTTTTAAAATTAGGAAAGATATTTATTCAGGAAGGAAGATAAACTCATAGCTTAACTCCCAAGTAATTGATTCCAGAAATTCAGATAATGTTAGTAAAATATTCATAATATTTTTCTACTATAGTGATAAATTTTAATTTAGAGGCCTTTTTGCCAACTTTGATAAGATAATTTAAAAGGATTGTCCAGTTATTATTAACTCTCATTCTAATTAGATTATTTAAAATGATAGTTGCAAAAAGATATGTCTAGCATTCAAATAATGCAAAATTTTAGATAAATGCGAATATCATTTAAAGCTTTTAAATTTTTAAATCAAAAAGAGCGTTTTCCTTAGGTGATAGAATGTTAGGAGACAAAAAAAAACCAATAAAAGCTTCATTGGAGAAGTCATTAGTTTAATACTAGTGAGGATGATATAATTATGTTAGGTCACCAGCAATCATTATAGCAATTGCATATTAATCAGTATACAGATATTAAGTAAAGTTTATCTCCTAAGACATCACACAATTAAAAAAAAGGATCTTCTTTACAACAATAGCAAGAAAAATTAAAAAAAATAGTTAATTTGTAGAATACGTAGGCTTCTTAAAAACTGCTGAATGCACAAACAAATACTAGTTTAACAAACAAATAAAATAATATTAGTATGAATAATTAGAATGGTGTTCAAATTAATTAAATGAGCAAAAGCAGCTCTTCTTCAATATTGCCACCAACAAAAAGTAATTTATTAACTTAGCCAACCAAGTTAAATAGAAGCTCACATATAAAAGCAAATAATATGCTTCACCTTTCAAATTCAATAGACTATGATTGCTCTTCTTCGTACATAAACCCTTTTAATTATATCTCTATAAAAGGAGGTCCATAAAGCACAACTTCTTAAAAAAAAGGATAAAATTAATCAACCAACAATATCAGCAATTAGTAAATTACAAAAATACGCAATAGCTCGTAGTCTAACTAAAGAAAAACTCCTTAAAATATTAATAATTCTATGAATCAACCGATTTCTTCTTAAATTCTGACTAGCACTTCGTAAAATAGTAACAATAGTAAAGTTCCTAATTTTTTTGCATCACCGAAAGTTAAAAAAAGACAATCAGCTACAGCTGCTGCTGTAAGTAATGGAAGCTAAGTAGTTTCGATGTAATCAAGTGCAAATAAAACTAATATATCTAAAAGAGCTCTTTAGCTTTAATCCTAAAAAAATAATACAGATACTTAGTAAAAGGTGAATTCTCAAATATTAGGAGAGAATAATGATGAAAAGGTATAGAATATAAATACTCCTTCAGCTTAGAAACTCCATTCACAGTTAAACTAAAATTTAACAATAATTTAAAACAATGAGAGTATTAATAATTAATCAAGCCATTTACAAGCTAATTCACCAAATAGTACTTACCATTAATATTAAGTATTAAGCTAGAAATCAAAAAAGAGTATTCAAAACAGTAGCAGTAATGGAGCAACTTAAGGAATAGCAAAAAAGAAAAAGAAAAAAACTGAATCTTCTAAAAATAATTTTACGATTTAGTCTCCTTAATCAACTTCTTATTCAGCTCTCAATATCAACAGCAGTGTGAAAAATAATAAATAAACAAATAAAAACTTAAATAATAATAGTATTTCTAACTAATCGAAATTACACAATGCTAGTTAGCTTACTTTAGATGAAGATTAATGCAAAAAAGACTAGCATGTTACTCATTTGCTGTAAAGCTACTAAGAAAGAAACGAATAAAATGAAAATGAGATAGACTTTGGCTTATAAAAGGGAAACAAAGATTAAAATCAATAGTAAGGAAATGGCAGAGGTTATGAAAATACAGCACCTATAAGTCAAACAACAAGAGTTTCAAACACTTAAGAAAATTAGAAAACTCTTGGTAATAACTAAATAGAGAGCAGATAAGAAGAGGAAGGAAATTATGATAGTAGTAAATAAATATCAAGATAATCTGAGAAAATATATAATGAGTAAGAAAACGAAGAAAATAAAATTAAAAGAGATTCAAAGAAAAAGAAAAAATCTCGTAGAAAATCACCTTCAAATAGAGAATAAAATTACAAGAGCAAGTCACCTTCTCAGTCTAGAAGCTAAAAGCGTAAGTAAAGGTCAAGTTAAAAAAGAAAATACCTTAAAACTTCTTAATCTCCAAGCAGATCTCAAAATAAATCATATAGCACTCACTTATAGGTATCTACTGACAATTTTCATCAAATCTCAAAGTCGTTAAAACAAAATTAAAAGCTCAATAGCATAAAATCTTCAGACAATTTAGAAAATCATTCATAGAACTAAAATCATTTTAGTAGCGAAGAAGTTTCAAAAACTTAACAAAATAGTCTTGATAAAACAAAAAGCTAGTAATATTCCATTGAAAGCTCTGTTAGAGCTAAAAACTAAAGCGAAAAGCTTTATAATGCTTAAGAATTAATAAATCAAAATCTATAAAAGTAAAAATTACAAAAAATGATTTAATTATAAAAGTAAAAGCAAGAGCAAGAAGAACGCTTAAGAAAATCTTAGTACCTTTAAGAAATAAACGAAAAGTATAGACAATTAAATTCATAAAAAAGTCCTAAACGTGATTAAAATAATTAACAATTTTCCAGCTAATAAAATTCAGCTACTGCTCAATAAATAAACCATATAAATGCCTTCTCTCCTATCCAAGTTGATCATAAATTACCTTGGGGAGCTAATTAACAAAAGCTAAATGTATTTTAAAACCAACAAAAAATGCACAAAAACTAAAAATCTGAAAATGAAGAACCAATTAGCTCAAACACATTACAAATAATCTAAATGCAAAAGAAGTAAAAATTTAACTTATTTCAAACCAATTATGTTAATAATTAAAAACATATTACAATTAGGGAGTACTAAGAAAAATAAAGAAGAGAAAGACTTGGATTAGGTTTTTTGAATGATAAAAATGACTCATTTGTTGAATAAATTGTTCAAAGTATATTAAAATAATTATATTTTTTTTGTTTAATTTAACTTTTATGTTTTAATTTAATTTAGAAAGTAAAGAAAAAGCTAAGTAAATAAATAGTTAGAATTCTCAGTTTGAATAAGAAATGAAAACAAAAAGTAACTTTTATTTATTTAATAATAGCGCTTTGAATTTAAATTAACTTAATCAAATAACTATAAAGAAAAGCATTTATTAGATGCATAAAGGTTGTAGGAGATACACAAGTATATGGTATATAAGAAAAGCATATATGAATAAAATAATATGATGAAAAACTAAGAAAAAATATCAAAAATAACTAAAATCAAAGAGAATAAGTACATCCTTGAATCAAATATAAAAAATATTTTAAAGAGATTAAAACACTCAAGCAGTAAATCTATAAAAAGCAAAGCAGCTTATCCTTCTCTTAAACTAGTAAGATTACTTTGTTAGCATTTCAATAATCATTTAACAATAATTTTTTATTTAAAAGAACCCTCATTACCTTTCTCAGCTAACTGAAACTAATGGAACCTAAGGACCTATAAACTATCATTTCACAAGTTCTGACAGCTTTTGTTAAAATAATTTAACTAGCTAAAATGTTTGCAATCTAGAATCTATCCCAATAGATTCTATTGATAACACTGAAGAAAACAACTATTCTTACCTATAGGAGGAATACAAAAAAATGATGAACGAATCTTTATAAAAAACCTTCTTCTTCAATAAATATAGCCAATTAGTATTAATTACTTTTGATTTTATAAATATAACTTTTTGGCTGATTACAATTTCAAATCAAATAAATAAAAATTTTTTTTATTTTTATTTTTTATTAAAAATTAAAAAGGATAACCATCCCTCTAACTCAACTAATAATGCAAATGATGGAATTAAAACTAAAAACTATACTAAATCAAATTAAAAAATGAAAAGCTAAATCTAATCTAACAAAAAAGACAAAAAATCTGGCTTGTAGGATACAATTAAGGAAAATTACTCTGATAATGATTTTAATGATTTAAGGGGAAGGGATAGAGCCTAGGTTATGAAGTAGAAATTCAATGACTTATCTAACAGATTTAAAAAGCTTCTTGACAATTAAAGTCCAACTACTAATCATGTAAATATTAAAATTTTAATCTGAAATCTGAATCAATTACTTACTTTTGCTTTAATTTATTTAACCATAAATCAAATAAAATTGTTTAAATTTGAACTAAATTTTATTTTTATTCAACCCAATAAAAATATGAAAAGATATTTTTAACATTTTTCGCTATTTGTTTATATAATTTACATTCAAAAAAAAATCGATATATTTTAAATCAACTCAAAAAATTTGCTATTTTACAAATATTAAAAAAAAAATAATATTTTTCAGATTTAGAGATTTAAAATACTTGATTAAATTAAATAAAAAAAAAACATAAAATTATTTGTTAGATTTATTAATAAATTTAAATATTAGTTGACTTATGTTTTATTAATAAATTAAAATAGGAATAGACTGAATTGCAAAGATAGAGCCTATCTCCTTAAATTTAATAAGATGAAAATTTAATTAAAAATTAACCAAAGAAAGATGGCTACAAAAACGGATCTTAATCAATTTAAAATAAAAAGGCTTTTAAAATAAACGATGATAATTAAGTAAACACTAATGGAGTTAATACTACATCGACTACAACTCAAAATCCTAATTAATTAATTCAAAAAACATCAGAAAATCATACTACAATCCCTGCATTTTCAGCAAACGAGCATCTTCAGATGAAATAAGATAGTAATTTTTTTTAATTTTAACTCAGTAAATTTATTTAAATAAATTTTAGATGATGTTGAAGAAATCTATCAGGATGATTTCATTGAAAATGGTGAATATACAGACTAAGATTATTATTTTATTGCAGTATAATACTTAAATCAATCGGCAACGTAGATATAAAAGTTATGGAGAGGCTACAAAGCAAGAAAGATTTTTCATGTAAAAATAAACATATTATATATATATATATCTTTAATATTAATAGAATTACATTAAATTAATTTAATATTTTAACTTTAAAATTTAGCAATTGGTTTTAAACTCTAATTGGCTGCAAAAGCAAGAGAAAATTGAATTAAATGATTTTTACAATAACAATAAGGATGTAGATTATGGAGATAATTAAGATAAGGTTATAAATATCTCCACTATTAAATCATCAATAGTAAGTGTAAATGACTAAAATGATGATCAATACAAAAATTCTTTTCCAGATGTATTGGCTCATGTTGTTTAAGGAAACAAATAAATTCCTTCTATTGTTAAAGAGGAGGACTCTTCATAATCTAGATCTCCCAACACAAATTGTGATATAAACTACAACAATTATAATAATAATAACCCTAATAATAACAGTATATAAGATTAAGAATTATAATAAGGAAGCAGCAAAAATTCCTATCACCAAGCTAGCCAGCAATAGTATAATCAAAATACATTAGGTAATTTATAAACAACATTTTCTACTTTTATTAATTTTATTTAATTCTTTATATAGATTATAAATAGAACAAATAGCAAAATTATGATAATATTCAAAGTTAGCAAGACCTCTAAGGTTTTAAAGAATTAGTTATATAGAAATTTGCCTAATTCTCATCTCAATTATAAAATGCATAAAATGTTAACATGGATAAAGAACAAAGCATGAAATTCCTAAGTTAACTCTAATAAATAACTGAAGAATATAAAAATGAGTTAATGAGTAGTTTTTAAAATAAATTATTTGGCAATTAATTTGCTGATTAATCTTTAAGTTAATCTGGAAATAAGATTTATTAGAATGAAAAAAAAGAAAATGCAGATCATCAAATGCAAGTTTCAGTATAAAATTAATTTAACAATCCTTAAAACGAAGAAGTAAAAATGAATTCACACGAAGAAATAGACAATATCCTCATAAAAAACAATGAAGGTAAATTTTAAATATAAATTTCATTTAAATAAGAATAAATGAAATTAGATTAATATGAAGATAAAAGTTTAGATGGAAATGAAGGAAATTAGGAATCAACTAATAGATAATCTAATTATCACTAAAATAAAGCTGACTATACAGAGAATGAATTATTAATTAGACTCTTACAAGATCATGCTATGAAATAAGAACTGAACCAGTTATATCTTCTTTTAATTTAAGAAGCCAGTAAAGATAAAGAAAAAAAGTATTACCCTTCTTCATAAGCTTCAGGAGTTTCTAATTAAAACTCTTATCGTAATTCACATAGAGTTAAAACTAATCCTGATGAAACAGATAAAGGTATTCATTCATTATATATTTTATAATATTACAATTTCATTTTTATTTAAATTAATTAATAATTTTTGGTTTCATTTTCAAAAATATTTAAATGAATTTTAAACTAAATATTTTTGTTCA
>NW_002476361.1:487726-541697 GCF_000189635.1 Tetrahymena thermophila SB210
CAAAAAAATTTTTAATAAAATGGAATTTTAATTGAAATTTTTATAATTTTTACTTTTTTAATTAGATTAAAGATTGTAGTCTTCTGTAGATAGTATTGGTTAAGAATCTGCTTCTAGCAGTTTGTTTGATAGAGATTCTTTTAAACTATTTACTGAAAAGAAATTAAAAGAACTTTAAAAAAATGAATTTATAGAAGAAATAATAAGATTAAGGGAGTAAATAATTAATATGAGACACAAAACAGAGGTAAAATAATTTAAATTAGAATTTTAATTTTAATTAATTATTTAATTGAAGGTTGAATACATGAATAAAATGTTAAAAGAAAACGCAGTCTCTCCTCGTACTTACACAACAAATAAATTAGAACTTGACAATTGGGCAAAGAAAGAATAAGATGAGTTGAAAGAGACTAAAAACGATTTCGAAAAAAGTTTAAAGAGAGCTATTGACTCAATTTCTAAAACAAAGTTGGACTACGAATTAACTAAAAAGTACAAGGAAAATCTTCATCACAATGAAATTCAAGGAAACAATAACAGTCCATTTTTGATATAAAAGCAGTTTTTAGTTGATAATAACTAAAATGATAATTAAAGTGATTATTCTATTGGCTAAAATATGAAAAATTTGTTGCCTGTAAGCTTATAAATTAATGAAACAAATACAGAAGAGAATCCATTAAATTCAATAAATAGTGGATTTGATAATGAAAATTTTCACAAGTTTAAAGAAGAATTAAAAGCCAATGCACTGAAGGAATTAAATAACTCCTCATATTATTCTTCTTCAGATGCTTAAATCAATAAATCCCCATTAGAAAGCTTGTCAAATAGGAAATATCAAAATAATAAAAAAACCAGCCAAGAGAATGATGATGCTGATGATTTAGTAAAAGTAGAAGAGAGATCTCCTTCTTAGTAAGGAGCTTTTTCAGATAGAAATAGATCTTTTGATGGTAAAAAAATGATTTTCTAAGAAGTTGAAGGTGGAAATTAAGATGATAAGTTAGAGAAAATTGTCAGTTCAAGCAGTATTAGTAATTAGAATAATAATAATAACAATAACTCTGAAGATCAAGTTATTTTAATTACTACAACCAGTAAACAAAATCTCCAATCGTCATGCGAGAGTTTTAACAGTTAATACGACCAAAAGAATCCTAAAATGAAAGATCAGTTATGGGACTCCTCTAATCATCTTAATCACAACCACGAATCATAAGAATACTAATAAAAAAACAGAGAAAGATTTACAAACGAGAAAATGATAATTAAAAAAGAAGAGCACCATGCTTAACATCCTCATTAACTTGGCTATGTAAAGAAATCTCCTCGATTTGAGTAATTTATTCTTTATATTAGGTATTTTTTAAGTTTTATTTTTATAAAAGTACTTCAAGCTTCTCTGATTCTAAAGATAACATCAAAGATTTATCTCCTAAGTCTGATTATACAGAGGTAAATAAATAAATACATAAAATTATTTGATAAAATAATAAAATTTTTAAAAT
Source organism: Tetrahymena thermophila SB210 (assembly GCF_000189635.1). Taxonomy (NCBI): domain Eukaryota; phylum Ciliophora; class Oligohymenophorea; order Hymenostomatida; family Tetrahymenidae; genus Tetrahymena; species Tetrahymena thermophila. The sequence continues at coordinate 489,241 of NW_002476361.1, forward strand.
ATTAAATTTAAAAGTAGAACTTATTTATAGAAGATGAACCTCTCTATCAAAAAAAAATACAACCGATTTTCCCTTCAAATTAAATATAAAATACAAACATGCTCAATAATAATAATAATAATAATAATAATAATAGTTCAATTAGCAATAACAGCAATAATATTCAAACTGACAATCAACTAAATAATTAACAATAGATTTCAAGCAATTAACCTGATAAGAAAGATGAAAATACAAATTTCAATGCTCAGATAGTTGTAAACGAAGTATTCAATAGTATAAATGAGGGTATTTTTTTTAATCAAAACATATTTTTTTTGTTAATAGCACTTTATTAATTAAAAGAGATAAAAGAAAAGTGGAGAATGAATGCTTAGGTAGAAGAAAGATTAAATGAGTAGCTTAATAGATAAGGATGTATTGATAAATCTGATAGATATGGAATTCCTTCAAATCTTTATGTTATTGAGCAGTACATCATGAGTTTATTCTAATATGTCAAAAGTATTTTTACTTAATGAGTTTTTAAATTTATTTTTGCTTATTATTTTTAATTTAAAAATCAAGATTACTACAGACAAGAATTTATTGATAATATTAATACGCCTTTTGGATTTTCTCCTTAAAAAAGACTCAAATTAATTCATGGATATGACTCTTTTATAGAAGCTACCTCTGAGTAGTAGCTAGAAGAATTTAGCACACTTCCATTTGTTTTGTCTGAAGAACTATTTATTGAATTCGAGCAAAATATTATTGTAATTTTTTGTTAAAAGAAAATTTAAAAAAGTAAAATTTAATAAAAATAGGGAAATGGAGAAGAAGAGAAAGATTAGATTATTAAGGAATTTTAGCACATTCATAACAAAGCTATTTTTGATACTTTTAATGAAAGTTTAAATCTTTTTAGACCTTACTTCGCACTTGGAGGCTCTCCATATGCTTGGAGTAAGAGTGAAAAGAACATAATCTTTTGCTTTGCTACTTAATAAAACATAGATTCAATCCTAGAAAAGGCTAAGAAAAAAGTAATTGAATGGGCTTCATTCCTATGTGGAATAATAAATGAGCACGAAAATTTAAATAAACGTGCTTTACGCAGTGAAGAAGATTCTGAAACTGATGATAAGTTAAAATCTAGCTAGGAAAGTGACAAATCGCCTCTTTAAAGCTTATTAGAAAACAATAATCAACCAGAAAACGAGTACTTTGCACAATCACGTGAAGAAAGACTCTCCAGAATGCTTTTAGTTGAGGTAAACAAATTTAAAAAAAAAATAAATAGTTCAAGTTATATTTTTGAATTAATAGATTTTTGAAAACGAATACAAATGGTAATTATATGAAGATGAAAAGGCAGAAGTTTTAATGGAATTAAGTGATCTTGTTTTTGAAGAACTTGTAGAAGAAGTGGTCGACGAAATAGCTGATTCAATCTGAGTTTAAAATCAAGCCTTTCAAGCAAAAAAACCTAAAATTATTATATCCTTAAGTGAACAAATAATATCTGATAAAATATTTTTAAACCCAATAAGGAAAATAACAATTTAAATAAAATAGATTTCAAATAAATAATCGATCGATAAACTAAATAAAATTTTGTAATTTAAGATTATAGTTAAAATATTTTTAAACTAATTTACTAGATAAATAAATAAACTTTAAGTGTATACATTTATTTTCTTTTTATAAAGTAATTAACTTTTATAATTAATAATTTCAAAATATATTTTATTCTTCAAAAATATTCAAAGAGTCCTCAATTTTATTTAGAAACTATTATTTTTTAATTTATTAATAATTAAAATTGATAAGTTTGTTCTATCATTTTTTTTTAGTTTTCTTTATTTTATTGAATATAAAAAAAATTCTATACCTTATTCTATCATTTATATATATATAAAAATATATAAATCTTAAAAAATTGAAAAGAAAATGAAAACATAAAAATAAGACTTACATTTAAAAATAGAACCTGAATTTTTTTTAAATTGCAACAAGTAATAAAATTTCTATTCAAAAAAATAATAAAATGAAATAAAATATGTCTGAGTAAGATTGGTAAAATGTAAATAATGAAATAATTTATTATTCTATTTTAAAATATTTTTCTATTAATTAAAAGCATGTTAGCTCTAGAGTAAAGGATAATTAATTGTATATAAACTTAAGGTAATTATGAATTTTAAAAAAATACACATTAAAATATTTTGTAAATACTTGTTTTACTAATTATAAAAATAAATTAATTAGTCTCTAATTGAAACCTTAAGATGCAAAGAAATTTAGTTTAGCACTATCACAGTAAATTAATCTTAAAATCTTAAGAATCTACTCAAAGTAAATAAATAAATAACCAAATAAATAAAAAATGTAAATATTTTTGTCAATAAAGCAAGAATTAGTTCGAAGATTAGGGAATCTCTTTTATAGCTGAATTAGGATTGGCTAAATTATAACAGCTCGAAGAATTATATCTTGAATTTTCGTAGAGATATTATTTTTAATTGTAAAAATAATTAACTAAAAATATTTAAATTATAATAGCGAAAATAATTTTAATCAACTAGGAGCTACAAGTTTAAGTTTTTCATTAGGATAAAACCTCAAAATCCTTGAATTAAATTTATAGTAAAGTCAAAATTATAATTTAATTTCTATTTTGATAGAAAGCATAGAAAATACTGATAAATAGCACAAAATATTTATATTTAAAAAATCTAAATTTACTTTCAAATAAAACTTTTAAATTTACATAATATTTTTGTTACAATTTTAGCAGTAAAAAATTTACTTAATTAGTAAATAAAAAGAGTTTATTTTGAATAAATTTATTAACTTTTTTGAAAATTATTTAGAATACAATCTCAATAATTTTAAATAGACATTTGCATAATTATTAATTTTTTGTTTTAAAAGCTCTAATATGATTGGTGATGTTGGTTTGATAAATTTATCTAAAGGATTTTAAAAAAACTAAAGTTTATAAAAGTTAAATCTAATATTAGAGTATGATTTATGCTTTTGTTTAATATAATTTATTCAAATTAATTTAGTTAAACTTAAATAGCTAATTAAGGGATATCAGAGTTAGGCAACTCTCTATAAAAACTTCCTAACCTTTAAATCTTAATGCTGAACTTAAAGTAACAAAAAAGAGATAAAGCAACAATTATAATTTTTTTAATTTTATTTACAGCTATAATTTGATAAATGATGAGGGAATAACAAAATTTGGTAAATCCTTAGAGCAATGTAAAAATCTCTTAAGTTTAAATGCTAATCTAGTGTAATGTTATTGGATTAGATTATATTTTTATAGACATATTTTTTAATAATTTAATCAGGGCAAATTAAATTAAATTTTAAGGTGAATAAAACTTAGGTTAGAGCTTGAATAATTGTTCCAAATTAAGGGTTTTAGAGCTTTAAATGCAGTAAATATTATTAATCATTTTTTGAAAAAAATGTGTTTTTTTTATAAGCTATTTCTTTTGATATTTCTCATCCTACTAAATAAAAAAAGTTTTCATGCAGTTACCATGCAGGAAAGAAAACTCCTTAAATAATTACTGTTAAAATCAAAGTCTTTGATAGAATGTTTAGTAGTTAATGCGATTCCAATGTGATCATTTATTTTTAAAATAAGACAAAAACTAAATTAAATAAAATAGTATATCACAAATAATTATAAAAACCCATAACTTAACTTTTTAGCTTTACAAATAAAATTTAAATACTCTCTCTTTAGTCTGTTTGTTCAAAAACATTTAAAAATAGAAATAAATTTTATTAAAAGATAATTTTTGTTATTCAAAAATAAAAAAATGTAATAAATTAAGTGAAAAATTAATATTAATAATTATTTTGCCTCTATTTATTTTTACAGTTAATAAATTATTCATTAGAAACAGTACTTTCAATTTAGCTAAAACGTTAAAAGTTATATATCCAGTTTAAATAAATGCTTTTTTAACATATAAGGTTACTCAAAATAGCAAAAAGATTGGCTTTCAGATAAAAATAAATTTTAGAGATATCTCTTAAATAAATTAAATAAAATATAAATTAAATTTAAAATAAATGAGATTGATCAATTAATCAGTTGAAATAAATTGAATAAATTAGTTACTATAAATTAGATAAATTTTACCTTATACTTTTTTTGCTTTTGAGGTGTAAAATTAAGGAATAACTTTTGAGCGTGTTTATTTATTTATTTCAAAATATTTAGATTAAGGATTAAGGATAATAAATTTTATTTATTATTGAAATAAAGCTAAAAATTAAAATAAAGGACCATTTCAATTTTTTAATGAATAAATGAATAAGTAAAACTAATGTAAATATATAGAGAGGTTGTTCAGTACATGAGAATTATTATTTGTGACTTATATTAACTATTATTACTTATATGTAGCTAAATAAAAAGTCTATCTAAAATCAAGAAAAGATTTATTTTATCTTTACATAATTAAATTTAAAGTCAATCTGTCAGCCAATCAATTAAAATATATATCAATAAGAAAAAGTAAAAAACATAATTAAAAAGTAATTAAATAGGATTTTTAATTAGGCAAAAAACATTATTCATTCATTCATTATTTTACAATAAAATGCCTACTAAAATTAATATTTCTAATAATCCGCACGTCTACTAAAAGAAGAAGCATTTTAGAAGACGATAAAGTCACTAGCCAAAATTATAGAAAGATGATGAGATGCCAAACAAAGAATAGAATTTAACTAATGAAGATGATTTTTATTATAGATACAATCAGGAGCTAATTAAAAAAGAAAAGACTGTAAAATAGGCTTAATTAGCTTTGCTTAAACTTGCTTCATTGGAAAATCAAGAAGAAGAGCAAAAACCAGATTGGTCTAACTAAATTTTGTTTCCAAAACACAAAGTTAACTTTTTGAAGTAGTTAGGAAACTACATGGAGGATTGCTCAGTCAATACAACAAATTTTTTTATAGATGAATCAAACGAAATGAAGTCAGTAAGTAAAAGTAAATCTAATAATATAAAACAGACTCGAGGAGCTTCTCTTGATGCGAAAATAATTGATAAAAATAAAAATAGCAGCAGTCCCTAAAGATTAAATATTTATGATAAGAAAATATATGCAGGGATTTTGAAAGCTGACTTGTAGAATTTAGATAAAGATATATTTTAGAAGAGGTCTTAAAGACAACCTCGCTCTTTTTCCAAAAATTATATTATCGAAGACTTGAGTTAGTAGTAATAATAATAATAAGAATAGCAATCATATAGCATAGATCCTACTAAGTAAATTTAATAAAAACATTAAGAGAGTCAGTGCTTAGTAATTCATCCAGCGAGCTCTTAAAATACAAATAGAGAATAGACAGCATTAAAGCACCTTAAAGAAACACAAAACACATTTCAAATAATATAATAGAAAGAATTTAATTCTTCCTCACCTTTCCGATTATATCCTAGTTCTAAGCATATTAGCTAAGCCGTCATTAAAAATAATCAAAAGCAATCCTCATATTCTATTTTAGAGCATGAATCTCAAGACGATGATTTAGGAGAAAATAATGCAAACTAAGATTAAAGTTCTGATTCAACAAGATTTACTCCGCTTTCCCTTGATAGAAAAAAGAGCAAGTAATACCATTAAAATTTAAAGAGATATTTCCATGAAAAAGAAAGAGATTAAAGTTTTTTACAAAATAATTCGAGTTCTAATTCGATGACATTTTGTAATTCAAATGGTAAAAACTTTGAAAATATTATTAAAATGAAGCCATTCGTCATATCTATGCTGCATAATTCTACCATGATCTCTAATAATAGAGACTTGAACTGTGGCTTAGAAAACATTAATTAGAAGGATGGAGAAAGCTAATATCACCATGACAGCGAAAAACAATAATTTTATAATGCCCAATAACATTATTTGAAAACCAATTAATCAGATCGTTCTACTTCGAATCATATTACTAATAAATCTATATCTAATTTTAACTCAATTGAGGACGAGGATGAGTACAAGTACTTTACTTAAAAGAGAAAGGTAGTCTTTTCATCTGAGAAAAAATAAATTTAAGATAGACCAAAGACTTCTAGTATTCATAATAAGTACTAAAGTGAGCAAGAAATTAATCAGCAAAACAAAGAGAAAATCCTTGACATAATTAATAATACTAATTAATAATCATTGATTTCAAACAGTTTTGGTGGCATTATTATTAATCATCCTAATTTCAAGAATTTAAATTATTAAAATTAACATAAAGAGCATTCAAAGGAAAACAATAATGATAGTGATTTATTTATAAATAAAGGTGCTCTGTAGAATAAAAATAAATTTAACATGATTACAAATAAGCAAAAAAACTAAAAAAGATAGTAATAGCAGCAGTTAATCTGCAATACAACAAGATAAATATAATAACCATTTTAAAAATCAAGTAATTATGAGCGTAATTCAAGCTTATATTAAAATTAAGCAGCAACTGAAAGAACTGGAATAAAAGTTCATCCAAAATCAAGCAGAGCTGTGACAATTGAAAAAGCCAGAAATTCAATAATAAACAAAAACAATTAAAATATTAGCTTAAACAGTAGTTTTAATGGAATTAATAATTACCTCAATAGCAATAAAAGCAATGATATTTTTAAATAATCTTTTCATCAAAACTAATAAATTGTTTTCAATTAATTTGCATAAAGAAATAACTTTATAGGCTAAATAGAATATCAACAACAATACGACAAATTAAATAAAAAAAATAATATTTTTAAATGATCCTTATTTCTAAAAAAAAATAAAATGTAGATAGATAGATATTTAATTTATTATTTATTCAAAACTAATTCATTCAACTCAAAATAAATAAAAACATCAAATAAATAATTTATTTTATTTATTTATTATATTAATTTTTCTAATGAAGCTCATATAAATTTGTATATATATTAATGAAAATTTTTAAAATATTTACTTTTAATAACTTTTAAATAAAAAGAAAAAAATTTATCATTATAAATACATCCTTAGATTTACAAATTTTTAAAACTTTTTAGAACTATTTGATCATTTATATATTTATTACTTATTTTTTATATACTTTATTTTCTAAAATATAAAATAATATTTGTATAGACATATTTTTTAAAGGTGGATTTTTACTTACTGTCAAGAAACATTTTTAAAATTTTACATAAGAATGAAATTTAGAAGTTTTGCAGTTTAACAAAAATAAAAATAATACATATTAATCTATTTAAAAAAATAAATTTATTTTTTAAGTTAAATACAAACATTGATGAATAAATAAATGAATGAAGCAAATATATTTGATAAAATATATTGTCGTTAAATTTAATATGCATAAATAACTAAATTTTGAACAAAGAATTTATTAGTGGTTAAAAAAAACCTGCTTAATTCAATAAAAAAATAATATATTTATTAGCTCTTAATCAATATTAATCGTATTCAGTATTTGCAAATAGCTATTTTTAAAGTAGATTTAAAGTGGAAATAATAATATAAATCAATTTTTTATCAAAAATATGGACTAGAATTAGTTTTAAAGTAAGAATAGTTATTATTTTCCATAAAAATAATTTTTTAATATGCGATTTTAAAAAAGAAAAGTTTCTTACATTAGAATACAAAACAATTGAGTATTAAAATGGATTTTATCAAGGCTATTTAAAGAATAATTTAAGACATGGATTAGGATTCTATTTTTGGGATAATGGACATATATTTTTTGGTAAAATATTCAACTATTATTTAATAAAAAAACTTTATTTCTTTGATATATATTCACTTCACTTCAAAATAGGAAATTGGGAGAATGATACAATTGAAGGGAATGGTATATTTTACTTTCCAAAAGGCGGTTATTTTTTTGGGAAGTTTATAAATAATAAGGCTAACGGATATTGTTAGTTAGCATACTAAGATGGCTCTTCATAATAGGGAATTTGGAAAGAAGGAAATTTGTAAGGAAAATGTCTAAGCTTTAAAAATAATTAATGGAAATATGAAGAATATTTTTAAAACTCAGTAAAAGTTTCTTCTGTTAGCGATTTATCAAAATCTACTTAAATGTCTCTTTTATCATTTTTATTAGAGAAAATATTTCATATAAATAATGATACTAAAATTTATCAAACAGAGACAGCCTTTAGATATTGTCATCCTCATTATAATAATGTCAAATAAAATTTATTTTGAAATATAATATATTTATTTTTTTTATTCTCCTTATCAATAGATATTAATAGAAATTAATTTTGCTGAATAAACACTATTTTTATTAGCAAATACAAATATTGTGGATTAAGAAGGTGGCTATGGTATTCTTCATCATAACCTAAAACCTATAATAAGAGGATATTTTTAAGTAAAGTATTGATTGATTTTTTGAAATTAACACAAATGTTATTATAAACAGCAAGGAAAACTAAACGGACTTGGTTGTATTCTTTAAGAAGGAGAAAGTTTAAAGCCATCATATTTGAATAAAGGCTAATTTGTAGATTTCAATTTACAGATTTTAGATGGAATCTTTATGGATGGAGAGTTTTAATATGGTATTTAATTTCTTTTTCTAGTTATAAATTATATTTTATTTAGGCGTATAATATAGATAGTAAGACGATATATCTTAGTTATGCTAAGTTTTAAATGGCTAGATAAATAATATTTCTTCCTAAAAAGGTTTCATAGAGTACAATTTGAGTAATTTTAAATCAAAAATATTTTCTTTAATGCTTATTTTAATTAAAGAAAGTTACAAGCATCCTTTAAAAGACTCTAAATTTTATTTTGATAAGGCCACTCCTTGTAATTTAGTTTCTTTAAGTTATTTACAACTTCTGCAACTCGATAATATATAATGTTTTCCAAGTAATTTGAATGCAAGTACAAAAATATAATCTTCATGTAATTAACTGAAAAATATTTCATTTTTTTATTTATATTATTATAAAAAACAGTAAAACAGAAAGATAAAAGCCTTGCAAGCAGTAAATCTAAGTAAAAATCATTTACTGACTCGCCTATAAAATAGTCCTATAACCAAAATCTCCAACAAAATTTGCTTTTAAACAGTCAAATATAAATGACAGTTAGCAAGTAATTGCTCAGCCCTAAAAATAGTGAATGTGAATAAATTGATTATATGACATTGCTATACGATATTTAAAACAGGAAAAAAGTTTTTGGAGATCTGAAATAAAGTTTAGATAAATTTTAAATAAAATAAGAAAACTAACTTATGGCTGATTATGTTTCAGGTCAAGAGTTAGAAGTACATTAAAACATACAAAATGATAATTCTAATTGGAAAGATTTAATCATTAAAGAATTAAATATTTCCAAAACTAAATGAAGACCATTTTAACATTAAATATGAATTTGTATTTTATTAGAGTTATAATAAATGTTTATAAAAAGTAAAATTAATAAACCTGTAAAAAGATAATAAACTAATTTTCTACCTATTTAAATTATCTTATTTTATTAATTTAAATTATATAAAATAAGTAAGCAAATATTGAATGAATATGTTTAATTATTTTCATTTTTGAGATTTTGTTTGAATTCTTTTTATTTTTTCTGAAATTTTATGGATCTAACTTGCATCTTTTAATGCAGAGTAGATTTTGTAACTTTGTTAGTAATGATTTAATGCATCTTCTTATCTACCAGGTAAACTGAAAAAAAGATCACCTATTTTTTCATTAAAAAGAGCTATGTCTGGATTTGTTGTTCCTAAATGAAATTGCATAACATCAATAGCTTTTCTAAAATTAGCTATCGCTTGCTATTTTTTATCTTATTTCTCCTAAACAATCCCTAAATTATTATATGTTATACTAAATTGCATGTCGTTTTCACTTCGAATAAGTTTCTTTTTTATATTTAACACCTCTTCAAAACCTTTTTCTGCTTCTTTATACTTTTATAAATTTGTATAAGCGTTTGATAAATTCTCTAAAGATTTAGCATACTCTAAGCTATCTACAAATTTATTAAAATAATTTAATTATAATTTGGAAGAATATATTATTTATTTATTTAAATTAATTCAAATTATTTATCAAACTAAAATATTTAATTTCATTGAAAAATTACTTAAAGAAGAGACTTGCCTTGAAACATCTACAGCTTTCTAAAAGGATTAGAGAGCCTAATCATATTTACCGTTCTTTAATAATATTTAACCAATATTGTTGTTTATTGGAATTAAATTGTATAATTTATTTTGTTAAAGGGCATTTTATTCTGCTTTCCTGTAATAAGTAATTGCATCAGCATGTTCGTTAAATACTTAAAATAAGAATCCTTTTTCAATAAAACTGTGGTAATCTTCTTTTGGATGAGCAGCATGAACTGAACTTATTGCTAAAGATTTACTTCCCAGTGACATAAAAGATTGATATAACTTTTTATAGTTTATAAAACTATCTTTCTACTTAGTAATATCTAAGCCTTTCCTAATACAAAATTTGTAAGGTTAAAGTAAATTTCTAATATTTTTTGTATCCATTCTTGCAAGTGAATCATAGTCCGTTAATTGTTTTATAATTTAATTGAAAAAAGGAGAGTATTATTATTTTGGAGAAGATAAAGCATTAATCAAAGTTCCTAAATTATAGAAATCAGAAGCTTGAGCATTATAATTACCTACTGTTGTGTTCATTTTTAAAAGTTGTTGTTGCTACGGTGACATAAATTCAAAGTACCCTTTCACTTAATACAAACTATTTAAGCCTTTTCCTTAATTTTGTTAACCCTTTAACTGCATTTGATTTATGTGCTTTAGTTTCCATCTTTCCTAGTGAAAAACAACCTCAAAAGGAGAAAAGCTGCCTAATAGCAAATTAAAAATACTTAGTGTTATAATGAGAATAAAAAAATAAAATATTTCTTGTTCTTTATTTAAAATATAAAAATTATATTTTTGCAATTCTAAAAATCAATCAATAAAAGTTAAAATAAAAATTGATTAAAAAAAATCCAATATAAATTTAATTCTTTAAAAAATAATATATATACGGTAAAGGTTCATATATTAAGGCCTGTTTATAAAAATTTGAAAATGTTGTTTAAATAAGCCCGTTAAGGCAGGTAAGTCAGGTGTCTTAACTGAAATCGAGGTGGCCTTAATATATGAACCTTTACCGTATATTCAATGAAGGAGATGAAAGAAACTAAAAATATGTTAATATATTAATTTTTACCTAATACATAGCCTCTGTCATGAAAATATAAAATTCCTTCAAATATGTTAGAAAGAATGGCAATCATTTCTTACTCACTATATCTAAGCTATTTCTTTTCAAGCTCATTAATAACATCCATTAGAGAATATTCTTCTTATTCTCTTAGTTGTACATAGTAGTCTTCTCCAAATGCATTTTAATAATAAAATACTTTAGCTAATGGTAGAACATATTTACTTCCTTAGCTTAAATCTTGATTTTCATTTTATTGTATTTTATCATTATTTATCTAATTTAGAATTTTGTTTTGATTTTAATTATTTTTTTGGTTTGGTATGTTGATTTTATTTAGCTGTTAAGGCGTTTAATTTATTTATTTGTTTTAATGTAAATCTTTAGGGTTTTTTTAGTTGAGCACTTAAGGAGAAGTCTAGTTTACTTTATTATTTAGAATCTAATTTTAGTTTTTTTAAGTAACATTAGCTTGTAAAATAAAAGAATCTATTTCATCAGTGTTTTCACTAATTATTCTACTAAAATGTATTTAGTAATTCTTATTCTTAAGCTTTTATATATCTGTCTCTATTTATCTTTGCTTTTCAGTTGATTAACCGCTTCTTTATTATTGCAATTATAACTGGAGGTAGTTTGAATTATATTTCACATCGTAAACAAAATTATAATAATTTTAAATGCTAGCATCAAAGAAATCAAATTATTTTTAGAAATCTTGATCTAAAAGGATTTCATATTTTGTAGATTAAAGAGACGATTGGAATTCCTGATTCTTTTTATCTCTTTTAACTCTCTCTCCTATTTTTGTTTTAGCTTTTAATTTTAAAAACTGACAATTTGAATTGAAGTTAGCTACAAAACTTAATTCGCTTGATATGGGAATCTAGTTAATCTAAGCAAAATGATCTATATTAATCTCACTTGAAAATTCAGCAGAAATTTGTTAAAGTCTGCTTATAATAATATACATCACTTCAATATTTAAAAGCAAAAGATCTGTTTTAGATAGAATATAATGACAAATGTTTTTTAGTTCCTCCTTAATGAACTCATTTTTAACTTAATTCAAAAGACTTAATTAATTTTAAGTGTATTCTTACAGTATTTCAAAGTACTTTTTCTCATTTTTATGACTATTTTGAGTTCTTGCAATGCTTCTAATTTCCATAATAAATCTTGTTTGCTTTAAACAAACTTTTAACTAAATTATTACTTAAATATTAATGAATTTAATACAGAATATTTGTGAAAAGCTTTATTAAATGATTTTTTGATATGATTTGATTTGCTTTTTAATTTAAAATGATTGATATTAATCATAAATTAATTAAAAAAGAAAGCAAATTAATATATCTGATCAAAGTTTAAAATAATTAAGTATTAATACAAATAATAATTAATTCGTTAATAAAACAAAGAATATTTAAGTAAAATTAAGTTCTTTTGAAATTAGAGTATTTAGCTGTTTTCATCACAATATTTTTAATATTGGCTTTATCTATCTATATATTTTCCTAATATATCATTTATTAGCCAAGTAAATATTAAATACAATTTAGTTTTACTAACATTCATTTTCTCAATACTAAAAATATGGCTGAATCTCAAAATACTAAAAATTCATAACAACAATAACAAAGCTCTAGTTCTTCTATGTAAAGCTAATCAAGTAGCAGCAGCAGTAAAGATTTTTTTAATTTATCAAAAACTTGCGGAGATAATTGCAGTATTGTGATTTTAGTAATTATGATATTACTGACATTAATTTTCTTTGGGATATTAATTTATTGCAAATTTTTCAGAAAAACTCAAAAAGGTGGTAAAAATATTATTGTTTAAGTGAAGGCAATATCAATTAACTAATCTGTATTGGAACACGTCAGATCGCTTTCTGAAAAGAATATGAAAATGGGAATAAAAACAAAATCATAATAATAAATCTATCCTCATAATGAAAGCATTTAAGGTGATGCAAGAACACAAATATAATTAGAGCAAGATTATAAAAATTTTCTAAATAATTAAGCATTAAATAATATTGCTAATGGGAAACAAATGTTGGATTATGATAACAGTGTGCAATTTTTTAGAGAATCTTAATAAAATTATTACTATAAAGACTGTCAGTCACAAAATAACCCTGATTTTCAAATGTAGTATAATAATTAAAATATTTAACATAAGCCAATTACAGTCTCTTAAATGTAAATAAGGAATGATTAGCACGGTTTTTCTAATAGCTAAAAAACTAGATTTATAAAATCAGAGCAAGGAAATTATCCAATTGAGAGCTAAAATATATTTCCAGATAATCAGAGAAATAACTCTAGCGTATCAAATAAATAGTTAAACAATGCTAACAAAAAGAGTGGACTTATTCTCAATGACTACAAAAACAAGAGTTAAAATCTCTAAAATTTATAGATTATAAATAATAACCCACAAACAAACACCAACCCAAACCTATAAATTTAAAATACAGAAAAAATAAATGATAAATAATTTAAATATGGTAAAGTTAGACTTGCCAGCTTAAATCCTTAAGGAATTAAGCATTAAATGGAAACAGTTAAAGAAGATTAAAATGAATTAACCTCAAACACAAAAGCAATTGAAGTTAATAAGAAGTATAGAAGAAAGTTAAATATTTAAAAATAAATTTAAAACGATCCTTCAATTCTGGACTCATCTTTAAACAATAGCGTCTAAAATCCTGAAACCTCTATGTAGCTTAACAATTCTATCCTAAATTAATTACAATTTAGTTGCAAAAACTAGAATTCTAAGTTACTTGGTGACTATCTAGAAGAATAGTAAATTAATATGTGAACTCTTTAATTAATTAATCCTTAAACAATTTTAACAAATATTTTAACTAATAAATAAATAAATATCCTTAAAACAAACTAGCTCTTTAAATTAAAAATAGTTAAATTTAAATTTATTATTTCTATTAACAAATTACACTAATTAATTTTCGTATAATAAGTAATTAATTAATTTCAATATAAAAATTCATTACATTTTGAAATTTTGTTAATAAATTTGTTTGAATTATCTTTATTTTAATATAGAGCTTTTAATTATGTTTCGAACAACAATGTAAAAATAAATAAAAAATGTAAAATAAATTACATTCTATAAAACTCTTAAAACTTAATTTATTTTTTATATAACCTCTTTAGCAGTAAGTATCAATCACCATATCTAAAAATCCTTTACTTCTTTAAAATCTTGCAAATAAATATTACTATTATAGATATTGAATAGTGTAAAAAAGTAATTTTCAAAGGGTTTATATGTTTACCAATCTTCAAATTCATACAATTACTTGCCATCAATTTTGAATCTAAACACTTTATTTTTAAGCCAAATCTAAACTTTTATTTCTTTAAATGATCTAATTCCATACTATTTATAATCTCTTTAATTGACAAAATCTTAAATAATAGTATTCGTATTGTAACCAATAGCTAATCCTAATGTAATAGTAAGAGGTTTAAATTCTTCTCTGGTTTCCACATTTTTAATTGTAATTTCATATTTTTTTTCATGATTTAATACTTGATCTACATAAAATTGATGCCTTTAAGTAGCTAGTATATGTGTATAAGATTAATATTAAATTGAATTGAATTGTCCCTATTTTTGTGTAGCTACAACTTAAATTGGCAAGTGTATTTCATTTTATACTTAATTGCTAATTTCTGATGAGATTTTTGATAACAATTAAGAGATATCATAAAATTTTTCATTTAAAATAATATTACTAATAATTGTTTTTTAAGATTCGAAATAATCTTTTTTTGTTTTTATTTTCTCAAAAAAGGAATTAGACATATTGATTAAGGTATTTTCGCTTTCTTTCAAACGTACAAAATAGGAAACTAAAAAACTCTTGACACTGGAATTAAGAACTTTAAAATCATCTTTATTATTTATTATAGTTTCCTTAAATTGTTCAAACTTGCTCATTTCCTTTATTTTCTAAATTAAGTTGTGTTTTTCTACATCTAAATTACTAATGTCAGAGATTACTTTTTTTTCAATTTTGAAAATAAAGTCATTAATTTCTTTCTTCAGCTCTTAGAAATAATTTCTAACCAATTCTATTTCATTAAATTCACCAGAAGAACCAAACTTACAAATAAAATCGTTTAATTGTTTGAGATTTTTATCTTAAAAAGGAGGCCAGTTTTTAATAAAACTCTTATCATTTAAAATACTATCTATTGAAACAAATTTACTCACCTATAACTCATTATTAATGACACAGTTAAGACATCCTACTTAATATTGTAAAGTATCGTCAAGAAAAACTACTGATACTTTACTTTCTGGGTGCAATAAACAGTTTGCTATATTAAAACCACCTTAATTATCTTAAAAATTTACTTAGTTCATCAAAAAAAACTTTTAACACTAATTTTATTTATCTAAAATATTACCAATAAATAAACTTTGATTTTTAAATTAAAGGATTGAGAAATTATTATTATTATTATTTTTTCAAAAATATTAAATAAGAAATTCTTGTATAATGTTAATGAAATATTAAATTAATTAGCTGTATTTCATTATTGTAAAATTATTTATTATTTATATAAAAGCTATCTTTTTTATCATATTTTTAAATTTAAAAAAAACCATTTTTATTTTGATTTAAAACATTAAAAAATGTTTAAAAACTTAAAAGATTTAATGAAAAATAGATAAATTAATTTTCGTTATCATAAAAATGAATAAAAAAGAATATTCTAAGAAGATGAGAATAAACAACAACAATATTTACATGTATTATTAAACATTTTTAGAAGTAATTATACATTATTTCATTATTAGACTTAACAATAACATTATTTATTTATTGCTTTATTGCTTGTTAATATAAATTAAATTAGTATTGTTTCATTAATATAAAAAATTAAAAGAAATTTCTTTATATTAATATAAAAAATCAATAGTAAGTAATTAGAATCAAAAATGAGCTCACAAAAGTAAGAATAAATCAAATAAAAGATAGAGGAAAAGCAAAACAAGATGTTGGCTTATTTGACCAATGAAAATAAAAATGATAGTCAAATAAAGAAGTAATTCTACTTTATGGCTTAAAATCACGAAAAGTATCCTTTTATGAGTGATGATGACTTAACTTTATTTAGATCATCTTTAAAAAATATATAATTGCAAAATTTTGCCATTTTCTCTGTTTCCGCTGTATGCTCGGCCGCTATTTATAAAATATGTGGAGGATTTACTCCTAATGAGAAAAGACCATGGTTAAGAAGATTAAGACATGTTTCAGTAGTTGGTATCCCTTCGTTAATGATTCCATTTATATACTTCACTGTAGTTCCTAATGAGAGCTAGCAAAGTATAGTGAATCTATCTCATAAATATAGAGCTAAATTGATAGATCCAGAATTTAATAAAAAATTTATTTAAGAATAAATGGAAAGATATAGAAAACAATTAGAAAAATAATGAATTAATTAATTATTATTGATTTTAAAATTAAATAAATTTTGACTGAATTTAAATATTTAACAGTTTTATTTGCTATTGTTTTAATCATTGTGAATACTTTCATCATTTTATTTGAGTAAAGTAGATAATTTTAATTGCTTTAAGTAATTCTATTATGTTTTATAAATTTAACAAAAAACTTAGTTTAAAATATTCAAATAATAAAATTATATTTAAATTCAATAATTTTATTTATTTTTCAAGAGAGAAAAATTATTGATATTATTTTGGTAAACTAAATAAATTCATTTTTAAAAAATTACTTTCAGGTTTTTATTAAAAATTAATTTCAAATTATCTTCTTTAATTGAATTTTTTTGCTTTAGTTATGAAAATAACTTTAAAAAAAATACCTTAAAGTATTTTTAGTTCAATAAAAGATTTAGTATAATTAATTTTAAAATTATTTTTTAAGATTTTCATTTGAATCTTTTAAATAAAAATATATTAAATAGCCATATTAATTATTCATTTATTCAGTATATATTAATTTTTTCTTTTTTTAAATATCAAAATAAATATTTACTTATATTTTTATTTATTTAAGTTGGCCAATATAATGTTGCCATTTAATAATATATATTTCTTTTGATGTTTAAGTTTTCTTTAAATGATGAAATAAAAATTTCTTTAAATAATATATTCAATTAAAATAAAACAAAACAAATATCTAAATAAATTTATTTATTTTTGTTAAAGAAAATGACAAATATATAAATGTTTTTTTATAGATACCTGGTTAATATTTATATTTATTTATAGAAACCTTATTTTTAGCTTTATTTAATTCTTACTATCTGTCAACTAAATTTCTGGTATTTAATTAATAGAAAATTAAATAATTAAATTAAGCACCATAAATTAAGCCAATAAAAATTAAACTTAATTTTCAGATATTTATATAGTGCCCATAGTCGATAGTATTATTTTTGATATGATATGAATGATCAGAGTATATCATGGTTGGTTCAAGTGAGCTATTAGTCTAAGAATCATAGTTTAAAAACTAAATGAGGTTGTCGTTAATAATTTGGAGAGTTCCAAAACCTGGATCAAATGACCTGCTTAAAACCCATGTAGCGTTATAATATACATCAGTGTGTGCCATATCATCGCATCCAGCATTTCCTTGTAATATTTACATATAACTCTTAGGATTCAAAATAATATTTTGCTTGAATTATTAATAGGGCATTGTGTCATTTTAATACATAGGATAGTATTTAGTAGTTTCATGCTAATGAGCAGCCAAGAAAATATCAACTCCATACTTATAGAAGAGTTAATCGAATTATTGATATTGAACATAATAATCATAACAATCAGCTCTTCCTACACAGTAAATAGGCTTGTGGCCGAGGATAAATATCCATGGTTGATTTTTTCTATTCAAATTAGCAGCAATTAAATCTTTTTCTACTGATTATAACATTGATTCTTAGATTTATGGATCGATAACTCCAGTTCCATTGTTAAAGTAGTGCAAATTTACAGACAAGAAATGAACTTTTCCAATATTAAAGGAGAAGACATTGTTATTTTGCTAGCTAATATTGTTCATCATATGGAATTTTTGATTAACGAATGCAAAGTTTTAGCAATCTTCATGGTTACCAGGACTAAACATGTATGGCCAATAACTATAAAAAGGTTCCATAGAATTCATATAAATGTCTCCTTTAGTGGCATTGTTGTTATAAAACTCATAGGCGTAATCTCCTAAAAAGAGGATACCGTCGTATTCTTTCTTTTCCTCAACCAATTTAGATAAAGAGGAGATAGTATAATTTCCAGGTACTGAGATTTCATGATCTCCAAATGCTAAAAATTGTTGAATTTCATCTGATGATCTGTCTCTCTTAGGAATAATGCCTGTAAATACTCTTGGACTTTCATTAATGTTTCCATATATTTTGTAAGTAAATCTCTTTTAAAACGAGCATAAATCAAAAGTAAAATAGTGAACGAATTTCTAGTAGTAAACTTTTTCACAATTTTTTCCATTGTGGCAAAATTTCTCTCCATTCCAGCTTTATTCAACTACTGATTGTTTTACACCTAAAATAGGTTCAGCATTTTATTAGAAGAAATTCTTAGTTTCAAATAGTTCTGCTTCTTCATTAGTTTCAGGAAAGACAATAACATATGAATCTGAACATTAGTTAACAGTAGAAAAAGAAATCTAAAGTGTGTTAGTGCAACCTATTTCAGAATAGTCAGGAGAATAATACTCGCCTAAAGTCATGTAAACTGTTTCAGGATAGCAGTTATCATTTGAACTTACTAGACCTACTATAGAAAATAGGACCATCAAAAAGGCCACTTTCATACTCATTTTTCTAATTTGTAAATAAAATCCAAATTTAAAACTTTTGTTTTCTTTTCTTAATTAATTAATTATTTTCATGGAGCAAACTAAAAATATAAAGTAATTCCCCGATTAAGATTACATTATTTTCTATTAAATTATTAAGAAAAAATACAATATTGAAATATTCTTAAATACCATTCACTATCAGAAGCTAATCATCAAGGATTGAATGAATCAGTGATAAATTATATATACTTGCTTCATAAAATTTTATGATTGCTTTAATCATTATTTAAAAGTTAAGATATTTTGTAATTGTAAATCTCTCTTTTCTATTAGTAATTTTGATGATTTAAATAATTTATTCTTCTATCCATTAAATCAAAGAAAGCAACAATAGTTTTCTCATTAAATTTATAAATGTAAAAATTTGTTTTTTTTCTAAAATTAATCTATTTTTTAATTTCATTTTTTTTAAAATAAATAATTCATCTAATCAAACAACCTGTTGTTAATATCTTTTAGACAAGTTTTATTAAAAGTCTTAAATTATAAATGAAATTTATTATTCTTAATAATTCAAAAGTCATCCATAATTTACAATTTTAAATATATTTTTCATTTATTTTTATTAATTTCAAACAAAATCTAAAATCTTAAAAATACTTGTATAATTTAAAGTTATGTTTTTTTTATTTCATGATTATTTTATGAACTCTCAAAGTAAAAAATAAATCCTGAAATTAATAGTTTAAAATTAAACATTTTGGGTAAAAAATATTTAAATATTTTATGGTATAAATTATAAATTCTATTTAAATTAAGAAACACATTTAAAAATAATTTTGTGAAATAGAATAAAATTTTGAAAAAATGTGCTGTTGTAAATTGATAATACTGTTTAAGCTTATTAAATATTAAAAAATAAAATAAGAATTTAAATTTATTGAGAAATAACTGAAAAAATCAAATAAATAAAAGTTAAAAAACGCAATTAATAGTTTAAAAAAATAAAAAATAGGATATTTAATTTAAAAATCATAAATTCATTGATTTTTATAAAAAATTATTTATTTTAAATATATAATTACATTATTAAAAATCTTTTATTTTCTTAAAAAGAAATAATATGCTTAATAATTTATTATCTTATTCTAATTTATTTTATATTTAATAATTTTTAGATATTTCTATGAATAACAGTCATTTAATTATCTTTATATTGAAAGAAATAAATAGAAGTTAAATTTATTTTAAAATATTTAGTTTTATGCTAAAAATAATTTTTTTGTTTTAAAATATTTATATTAATAAAGCTGCTTTTTATTCTTCCAAAAAAATACATCTAAAAAAACAAATTAAAATAAAAAAAATTAAATTGCTCTAAACATTCTTTAAAACATGATGAATGTTTTATTTGAATCAAATATTTTATTTTTTGTTTCTAATTCGTTACACATACATAATATTTCATAAAAAATTTTATATATTTCATTAAAGTGCTAACTAACTACACTCTTTTTCAAAGTTTAATTTATCTTTTATACTTTATTTTTAGATTGAAAAAAAGTAATATTCCAACACTAATTTTTATTAAACTGATCTAAATTTAGCCAAATTTAATATTTTAAGATTTTTTATCTTAAAAATTCTTAGTTTCAAATGAAGATATAATCAACATAAATTAATTCCTCATTTATTGGTTAAATAATTTTTAAAGAGAGCATGTTAAGAATATTTATAAAATTAAAGTGATGAAATTTCTTTTTTATATTATTTTTATTAATGTTTTTCGTTGTTTTATTAATTTAAAAAAAATTTTTTAATATCTCTCAAATCTAAAAGTGGCTACCTAAATACTTCAAAAATACAATAAATAAGCGGAATTATTATTTGATTATATTTTTTTGTTTGCAAAACTCATAATAATTTAGTTTTTGTGAAAATAATATTTTTAAATATCAAATAAATATTTTTATGTATTTATGATATTTCATTTCAATTTTAGTTGAAATTCTTCATTACTTTAAAAATATTTGAAAAAAAATCTTTATAAATATTTTTTGATTTAATATTAAATATCTCGCAGCATTATTTACTTTTTTTAAATAGTTCTTCTACTTTATGGTCAAATGGGGCTACAAATTTCAAAAATATATTAAATTGGCAAAATTTATTTTTGTAAAATAGTACTTTCTGAAAAGTTCTAAGTTGCATAAGGCATAATTAATATGAATTAATTAGTTACTGGTATATATTTTGCTATTAATAACGATTATAAGGAAATAATTCACAAAAATTAATATAATTAATTAACAAACTAATAAGTTTTTTTGCTAATTAATTTTAAGACATCTAACAATCAATCTATTTAGAAAATCATTTATAAAAATGTCAATACAAATTGAAATTAACTCAGAGGGTGAAGCTTAAAATTCTTAAATTGTTGGATATCTCCTTGAAAGAGGATACAAAATAATCAAGCAGATTGGAAAAGGATATTATGGAGTTGTTTACAAGGCGCTGCATATAAAAGATAATACAATTGTAGCAATCAAAGGAATGGTTTTTAATTCACAAAATGAGAGGTAAAAGCTAATGAATGAATTCTAATGCCTTAAATCTATTGATCACCCAAATGTTATTAAGGTCTTAGAATACATAGCCTATCCAGATAACTCATGTGGCTTTTACTCTATGGAATTCTGTCAAAGTATTTCTTATATTTTAATAATTTATATTCTTAACATTAAGCCTCGATTTGTTTTTTTACTCAATACACATTCAATATAAAAGGTGATTTGGCAGAAGTGCTTGAAAAACATAGAAAACAAAAAACTTGGTTAAATTAAGAAGATATTTATTTTATAGCAAATTAAATACTGCAAGGACTAAAAGCAATACACTAAAAAAATATTATCCATTTCAATATAAGTTGCGAAAATGTTTTATTAGGCTAGGACGGACAATATAAAATAGGTAAATATTAATTACTATTTGTTATGTTTCAATTAAATTTCTAAATTTTAATTTTTTCTTTCTTTCTGTGCAAATTTTTAATAACTCAAATTAATAATAAATAGGTGATTTTGGAGAGTGTAAAAGATTAAATTAAGGGGAAAATTCTTCAAAAACTCATGTAAATTCTTCCTCAAATTATTGCTCTAAATCTGCTCAACAAAATAAAATCAAAGCGAGTCGAAAATTTAGAGGCATTTTGTTAATTAAGAATTCATTTTATTTAACTAAATAAAAAGGGTGAATGCTCAAGAAAATATGGCTCACCAGAACAGCTTCATAAACTACTCCAAGTGAAGGACATACAACATTACACATAAAGCGTAAGCGCTTTTAGTATAATTTTAAATTATTAATAAGAAAATAATTATAAAAAGAGTGACATTTATAGTCTTGGCATTGTCTATTACTATCTAACTAATAGAACTCTAGATTATGAGCATGTTCCTATCTTTAAAAAAGTTGAATTTCATTCATTCTTAAACCCAGAATACAGCTAATTTAATACTTTGATTAGCTAAATGATTTAATTTAGACAAGAAGACAGAGTTAAACTACACTCTGTTGAAAACACTCTTTCCTATCTTATACAAAATAATAACTAAAACTCACTTAAATAAATCTACTAAAATGTTTCTAGCTGATAAAAATATAAAAAAATTAAAGGTTATTTTAATATACTCTAAAAAAACAAACTACTATATTAATAAATTAATTTAGCCAAATATTTTAATTAAAAAACTAAAAATTTAATTATTTAATTGCAACCAACATAAACAATTCATTTATTTCCTTTTAAAGTTATAATATTTGTACTTACATTTCTTGTTAGATATTTATTATTATTTTATATATATTAGTATTTAATCTTTCTTTACATTTTAATATTAGCTTTTTTAATCAATTCTTAAATAAGTTGAATATAAAAATAAAATTTTAAAATAAAAAATAATTCACTTTCTTCAAGTATTTTCTTAAAGTATGAACACAAATTCCATTTCAGTAAGAGCATAAAAAAAAAAATATTTAATTTCTTTAGTTATAAAAATTTTAAGCATTTTTAAATAAAGTTAAATTATTTGAATTATTTAAAAAAAAATATTTTAAGTTAATAAAATTAAATCAACTAATTTTGCATTTTCGTTAATTTTAATTTAATTAGTAACCTAATTAGTAAGTATATATAATATAACTATAAGATATTATAAAAGTATATGTAGAGAGTAGAGTCAATATTTTTTTAGCAATTTTTATTATAAAATTATCCATATTTTTATATTTATTGTAATTATTAAACTAATCAAGCCATTTAAAATAATATTTTTTTACTTTTAAAATATAAATAAACTAAAAAAGTAGTTAATTACAATATTTTAATTTTTATTATATTTATTTGAAAATAGTATTCTTAATTAAGAATTTTTATATTTTCAAAATTAAATTATTATATTGTTGTTCATAAAAATATTTTAAACTAAATAGAATTTATTATTTAACAGATTTTATCAATTTATGTTGAAAAATCATTAAGCAATTTATTATTAAAAAATTATTTTTATAAATTATTGAAATTAATAAGAAGATATTTAAATGAATATTGTACAAGTAAATTAAAGAAATAACAAATTAATTTATTAAAAAAAATATATTTTAGTTTTTAGAATATTTTTCTGGAATTGAAAGATATTTAGATAAACAATTATTTGTTTTTTAGGATTTATTTATCTGATGATAATAGAATAGAAAAGTGCTCTCACCTTTTTATTGACTTTTATATGATAAAAAATATTTAATTAAATTGATTATAATAAGAATTTAATAATATTGTTATCAAATAAATTAAAATTAGATAGGTAGGTAGGTCATTAGTAAAACAATTAAATATATATTTATAGCTAGAAAACAAAAAGACATTTTTATTTAGTATTTAGATTTTATTAAAGAATTATTTTGTCTTTTCACTTGATAAGTGTTCAATAGTGTGCGTTTTTATATTTGAGTAAAAGAAATGTTAAAAGACCTCTTTACCAGACTTCTAAATAGAATAGCTGGTGAATATATTGTTGGTTTGACTAAAGAAAATTTAAAATAATTTGGAATATTTTCTGGTGAAGTCAAAATTTAAAATGTTTCGCTCAACCCAAGTGTTATAGATATACTAAATCTTCCAATAAGCCATCAATTTTCTAGAATAGAGAAATTTGAGCTTAAAGCCCCTATATAAAGTATTGGATCTAAACCAGTAGAATTATTATTAGATGGCCTATATTTGGTTGTAACACCTAAAGAAAAAAAAGAATGGACTTTCTAAGATTACAATTCCCTTAGACTGAAGCTGTTGAATATTGAAACATTTACCATTGAATGTCTTTAAAAAATAGCAGCAAAGTAATAAGAATAAAGTAAATCAGGCGAAAAAGATGCTGGATATATGTAAAAGCTAACTATGAAAATAGTGGATAATTTATAAGTCACAATAAAAAATATTCATGTCAGATTCGAAGACACTATCACAAAAAGATATTCATGGGGTTTCTGCTTAGATAAAATAGAAACTTTTACAATAAATAAAGATGGGGAACAGACTTTCATAGATAGAACTGTTTAAGCAAATAAAAATGAGCCAACAAGAAAATTATTAATAATATCGAATGCTGGTATCTATTGGAATGCTCATGAAGAAAGGTTTATTTATGATTCTCCCAATCATCGAAGAGTTCAAATTATGAATGGGATGATCATGAAAGAAGGCTAACTATAAACTGAAGAACCAGTTGATTTCCTTTTAAAAATCTCATTTTAGGTCAGTTTAATCATGAACAACAAAGGAAATTTCGAAGTGCCCGAAATTTAAGTATTATTATTCATAAATATTTCTTATGAATCAATTTATTTCAAAATAAACAAATCAAAAAAAAAAATGATTATTAAATATAAGAATAAAATGTAATTGAATAATACAGAATAAGTAAAAATTATAGTAGAAAATGGTTTAAGACAATTGAAATAGTATATAAAATAGTAAGTTATTCAAAAAGAGAGACTAAGTTATAAGAAAATCGAATAGATAAAAAGAAAAATATTATAAAACAATAAATAAAATATAAAATCATTAAATAAATTAATATTGAAAAAAAAAAAGATTAAATTTTCAATAAAAAATATGGATAAAATATCTTTCTAAATATTTTTTTGAAGTAAAATAATAAAATGTAATTGAATAATACAGAATAAGTAAAAATTATAGTAGAAAATGGTTTAAGACAATTGAAATAGTATATAAAATAGTAAGTTATTCAAAGAGAGGCTAAGTTATAAGAAAATCGAATAGATAAAAAGAAAAATATTATAAAACAATAAATAAAATATAAAATCATTAAATAAATTAATATTGAAAAAAAAAAAGATAAAATTTTCAAAAAAAAAATTAATAAAATATCTTTCGAAATATTTTTTGAAGTGAAATAAAAAAAAATGTTTTTGATAAATGAAATAAATAGGATTTTTTTAAAATGAAAATTAAAAATTTTTTAATTGAATTATTAATTTATTAATTTGTTTGATATTTTAGGTTAAATTAAATCTTGATAGCATAGATCTCCATTTGCAACAAAGATAATTGCAACAGATTATTGAATAGCTTGAGTATGCTTTTGAGTATGCAAAAGAAATAGCAATTAGAAAGAAAAATAATAAAAATATAGATGCATAGGAAATTGAAAGATTATCAAATATATTTTCTACACATCACAATAAAATTATGTAATAAGATAAAGATAATCAAACAGTTTAATGCTTAAGTGAAGTTGAAAAAGCAGAATATGAAGATGCTGTTATCAAGTTAGACATTGAAATTCTACAAGAAAGGGCGAAAAAAATTATTTTTGAAATATAAAAAGCAATTAAAATAAAGGAGCTTGAAAATAAAAAGAAAGGGTAAAAATAAGGATTTATGAGTTATATTTTCAAAGCACCAAAAGACTTAATTACAGAAGATGAAAAGTAATTTAAATAATTTTATTCTTTTAAATAATAAAATTTACTTGTTTTAGATCTATCTTATGAATTACTAATTAATTTCAAATCATAAAATTGTGCTTTTCAAAAAATTAATATTTTATTTTGAAGAAATTAAATAAAGCAGTTTATTGATGAAAACTTTAGTGAAGAGGCTATTGACGCACCTAAGGTTATTAGACCTAAAGAATATGTTTATTGTACTGTAGACTTAACTTTGAAAGGAGCTTGCATTAAGCTTAGTAATGATCTAGGCTCTACAGTATAGTGCTTGTTATTTTAGCTTAACTATATCAATGGAAATTTTAAGTTGCGTGAAGAAAATAGCGAAGTAAAAGTCACTCTTAAAAGTTTGTAGTTGAAAATGATTGATGAATTTTTAGGAAGTAATACAGCAAAAACTTTAAATATCTTAAATCCTACTATTGAAAAGAGTACTTATCCTTTGATCGAGTGTACTTTCATCTCCAACCCATTAGATGCTCCTCACATTGATAAAGTTATTGACATAAAAATTAGATCAGTCAGATTTAATTACGATTCTCACCTAGTCCTTCGACTCACTTAGTTTTTTGATATTTAATTTAAAGATGAGCAATTTAAATAATCTGCTTAGGAATAAATTTCTGATTAAATTCATAAGGAGCAATTCTCTTTGTAGGAAAGAATGAAGAATGATACAGTTCTTAAATTTAATTTAGATTTAGATTCACCTGTTATTGTCATTCCACTTAAACAAAATGGAATGATATCCAATTAAGCATGGGTTATAAATTTAGGTAATCTAAAAGTAAATACGATTTAAGATGTTCTCAAACCAAATCTACCATTTGAGATAAAGGCATTAGATATGTACAACATTTAACTATCTAAAACGAAGCTGACTTTTTTTGAATCAATAGAGCTGTATAATAACTATATAAATTCAAGTAAATCCTAATAAATATAAGATCACTTTTCTGAGAATTCATAATTCTATAATACCGTTGATGATTTCTCTATTAATTTAAGTGCTACTCTTGTCAAACAACCTGCACAAGGAAAAATACAAAAAGTATTATTTTTAATTCAATAATTTGCTATTTTATTTAGCATTTATATAAATAAATAGGCAAATATCTTAATTGAAGGAGGCATAGATAAGATAAATCTTAGAATGAATCCAAGTGTTTATGAGAAATTATTGAGTATTGGTGATTGTTTTGAAATACCAATCGATGAACTAAAGTTGCCTAGAAAGCAAACACTAGAATAAGTAGAACAAAAGAAAAATGTTTTATTAAGTAGATCTATTAAAAGTGGTATCATATTTAAAAGAGGCAAGACACTAAAAAATTGGGTAAGGTATACTGGTGTTTTATCAGGTGGTTACATTTATTTATTCTCAAATTCCTATGATCTTAAAGCGTAAGAAGTAATATGGGTCAAGAACTCTATAATAACAAGAGTTGATGAGAGTATTGTTGGCTTTAAGAATGCATTTAGCGTTAAAAATAAATACACCGATATTTATTTTGCCTGTGAAAAAGAAAACGCTACCAACTCATGGATAGAAAATATTGAAAAAATAAGAACTTAAATTACAAAAAATGTAATTACTGAGAAAGATTTGGAGTAATTTGGAAATAATTAAAAGCTTAGCTCAAATGAACTAGAAAAGCAGCAAAAAAATAATTTAGACTAAATCTTGATTGAATCCCATTTTTAGATTGGAAACATTTAGTTATCATTATTCGATGAGACTAAGTATTCAGAAAAACCATTTTTAGTTCTAAAAACACAGAAGCTAGCTTTAGATTATTTCGAGAGAAAACAAAAGACAAATGTTGGCCTTGCTTTAGGTGGACTATTTTTATCTGACTATCTCTATTCTTACAAAGATAACAATTTAAATGATTTTATAACCAGTTCATTAGAATCAGATCAAAACTAAAATGATCTTATTTAAGTTAGCCTAATAATGCTTGATAAAGGGCATCCTGAATATCAAAATGTAGACTTGAATATTGACTTAAAGTTCAATAATCTTACTCTTAATTACAAACCAGATACTCTTGCTAAAATACTCACATTTTTCTAGGCAGAATCTAATATTGGTAAATTTATTTATTTATTTAAAACAATTAATTAAATCATTTATTTATTTAAAATTTATTTAAAAAAGATTTCTCAAATAAAGAAAGTATAAGTGGTAATTTAAGTGAAACTATGGCTTCTGGAAAAATAAGCTCACTGAATTCAAATAATACTAAAAATTAAGGGTCTAAGCAGTAAGAATCACCAAAATTTAAAAATTCAGATTCTCCATCCTCTAAAAGTTAAGATTTATAAGATTGCTCAACAATTCTGTTGCAAGCGAATGTTTAAATAAACTAGATAAAGATTGTTTTAATTAACTTCAAAAACAGACTTCCCATCAATGACTTACAGATAAATAATATTAACATTGAAACTAAGCTAAGATCTGATGAAATAGCCATAAAAAGCTCCTTAGGCAATTTAAGAGTAAGAGACTCAACAAATTATCCGAACACGATCTATTCTGAAGAAGATTGGAAAAATATTCAATATTAAGAAATTCTAGGAATACTAAATAAAAATGTAAATTAATTTTTTTAAAGAGTTTTTGCAATTAAAAAAACAAACAAATTTTTAATAATTTTTTTTCCTCATTTAATTTTTGAACTTTTCTTTCTTTCTTTTTTTATTTATTTGCATTTGAAATTAATATGAATAAAATAATTATTTATGAACTTTTTATTTTAGAACTCATCTAACTTATTGGAAGTTGATTTTAGAATGCTATTTGAAGGATCTAGTAAGATATAATCTGACAATGTTGATACTTTTGTCAATTTAGTTTTTAATTCTATTCATCTTAACTATATTTAAGCACCTGTTTTGAGGTTTATTGATTATATCTTACAGTAGTTTTTGGAATGTTTGGAAAATCCAAATTCTTTTATTCATGAATCAGAAATAGTTGAAAAGTATAAAATCTCCTTTTTTAAGGATTTAGATAAAGCTTAGGATCCTGTCCTTTGTTTAGATAAAATAGGAGGGAAAAAAATAGCAGAATTATTAGAGAAACCATTACTTTTTAAGCTAGATATTTTGATCAAGAATCCATTAATAACTCTTAAACCAAATCCTTAATCTGGTGAGTATTTACAAGCAGACTTAGGTGTAATCAAAGTTACAAATAAGGTAGTTAAGGATTCTAGCAGATTATTGGAATGTAAGATAAAAAATGAAATAAAAGAAACATATAGCGATATTTATGAAGTAAATGCTGAGAATATGCTAATTAGAGTAATTAAAGGAGACTAAGTTACAGAAATAACTCAAAAATTTAACTTGAATGTTAGTGTTAATCTTGCTAACTATTTTTATTAATATAAATACATTTATGGAAATGATATTAAAATAGATACAACTATTAAAGTTTACAACCATATCAGTCCTATTATTTTTAGAATTTCTAATGAAAACTATAATTTGATAATGAAGTGTGTCATGCATAACATAGCTTATGATGATGGCTGTGATAGATTCTTAGTAAATGACTGGGAAAGGAATTAAAAGCCTTAAGCAGTATTAG
The DNA here is from genome assembly GCF_000189635.1 of Tetrahymena thermophila SB210. NCBI lineage: Eukaryota > Ciliophora > Oligohymenophorea > Hymenostomatida > Tetrahymenidae > Tetrahymena > Tetrahymena thermophila. The sequence goes on from NW_002476361.1 coordinate 518,950, forward strand.
AGAAGATGATTAAAAAGTAAGAAGACAGCAAACTTAAAAGAACTATGAATTTAGCATACTAGTATTTTGATAAAGATGGAGTTTTTGTTCAAGTAGATCTAGAAAATCTATCTGTATTTGCCCTTGATCAAGAAAATAACCTTCCTTTTGTCAAATTCACTGTGGAAGGCATGAGGGTAATTTAAATAATAGATGAAAACATTGATAAGGAAGATATTTATGATAAAACCTTAAAAACTAAAATTTATGCTAAAAAATTGAATGCTTCCTGCTTTAGCTTGATAAATGGAGAATATGTAGAGAGTAGTTTGCTTGGTGAAGAAATAGTCTAAAAAACGTACAGCTTAGAAGAATTATAAGATATAAACGTTTTAATTAATAATGAAAATTAGTATAATGTTCAATCAGAATATTAAATTAATAGACAATCATAAATATAATTTGAATTTGAGTTACTGCCTAATGATGACAAGGAAATGGAAATCAGTATTCAGAATTGTAAGGTGTAAGCTAAAGTTAGACATCTTCTTGCGATTGCGGATTTCTTTGATTTAGATGCTAGTGTTGATGCTCCTGAACCAGTTTTTAAAGTAGAATTAACTTAAGAATAGATTTAGGAAAAGTAAAAAGCTGAATAGTAAATTAAATAATACAATAAAGAAATGAGATAAGGCGTTTAAACAAAATTGAAAATAAACATTCAAAATTTTATAATTTGTACACCTTGCCCAGATGAAGTGAATGTTATAGCTATCAGATGCGAATTAGATTTCAATTTGAAAATGTAAGAATTAGGAGCTAAGCAAACAGAAAAATCATAATACTATTAATAAATGAGTAATTAAAAAAATATTGCATAGTAAATAAATGAAACAATTAATATGTCAGCCAACTTGAAAAAATTAGAAATTTTCATTTGCAACCAAGAAGAACTGAAAACAAAAGATTTTAAGAAAGTCTTAAAAAGGAATATACTTCTTCCACTGGATTTAAATTTCAAAAAAATAGAGTATTTACTTCCTTAAGAAAATAATCTCTTTTCAAATAAGACAAGCATAGAAACTTAGCTTTTAAAAGCAGTTTTAAAAATAACATTCTAAGATCTCACATTAGTCAATCAAACTATAGTAATTATATAAGAAGATATCAAAAACTAACCTGAAAGGTTAAGCAGAAAAGTAGAAATTCCTCTGCAAGAAAAAGATAAAATCTAAAGTGAAGATGAGTTAAATGTAAACTAATAAACAAGACCTACAACACTTATACCTAAACTTACTGAGGAACAAAAAATAAAATAAGAATTAGAGTAAGTTGAGTCAAAATTAATTTAAATAGCTCAACATTAGGTATAGGTCAATGAAGTGGATTTATTTATTGATATTTAAGGCCTAGAAATAATTATTATAAATGACTTGAATTCTTCCTATGTTCCTGTATTAGATTTGAACCTCTATGAAATGAATGTCAAATTTAACCAAAACAATATCTAAGCTAAAGTAATTATTAATTTTTTACATTTAAAAATGAATTTAAAACTTAAAAAAATTTATTTTCTAATAATAAGCTTACTTCTAGTTTTGAATTAGGTGCTGAATATTATAATGCTAAAGTAGGTTTATGGGAGCCTATAATAGAAAAAGTAGGCTTTACTGTTGATTTTATTAAAAGCGAAGTAAGCAATGTGAAATAGCTAATTACAATTGAGATGAATCCAAATTACAGAACGCTTAACTTAACTGTATCCACTTAATTCTTATATCTCCTCTCAAGAATCAATTACACAATTAGAAAGGAAATCATCCCTGCTGTTAGGAAAACAAGAGAATCATATATTTGGAGTACTAATTTTTCGTCATTGCAACACTCTGAGGTGCAAAAGGAAGAAACTTCAGATGAAGAAAATTTGCAAGAGATATCCCCATATGCTGTTAGAAATGAAACAGGATATCCTATTGAAATAATCACAGACTTAAATAACATTTAAAATTCTTAAAACATTCCCTTAGTATCCGAGTAAAAAATCTATAAATGTTATTTAAATAACTTCCAAGAAAAAAACTTTAAAGTTGATATGATGGAGTCCAAAATAGTATTTATTTATTTATTTATTTATTTTCTTTTTATAAAATAAAATATATTTATTTATTGATGGTAATAAATTAAATAGGTAAATGACAAAAAAGAAACATTTGTTTTCAAAAAAAGTAGTGAATAGGTTAAAGTTAAAGTATTAGTTCCTAATAAGAATTTGAAATATATTTAGCAAATAGACTTAGACAAAGTGCGTAGTAGCTTAAGGGTCTGCAAAAATGAAAATAACATAAAATTATATTATGTTATAACTGAAGTCAAGCTTGATAATTTTACTTTTAAAAAGGTTCTAAACATTTCTTCTCCTTATTAGTTCTTTAATGGATGTAACTATGTTCTATAACTCACTATTTTTGATGAAAATCAGATTCAAAAGCAGGTATTTATTTATTTAATTTATTCTCACTTGAATTGAATTTTTACTGTAAATAATTTCTTAACAATCACTTAATTAAGTGAATACTTTATCCAAAGTAGATTAATCCCATTTATAAATTAATATTTGTTAGTTAAGATTATAAATATTAAGCTAATCATTCAAAGTAGATTGATTGATTCCATTTTTAAAAGATAATTATGATAATAAGATTATTTATTTTTAAATTACTAACTCTAAATAAAATATTTTTGTCTTATTTTTTTATAAATAATATTTTGCATTTAAAATAAAAGGTGTTCAATATTAAGAAAAATCAGAAATTCCCTATTCCTATAGATCTTCTAAATGGATTTTTTAGTGTTACTTTAGAAAAAAGTGAATATAAATCAAAAATTTACAATTATAACGTACTTAGAAATAGTATGCTTAATTAAGCGCAAGAAATTTAGCTATCAGATAAATTTTTAATACTTAGAGTAAATCAAGACATTTAAAATTAGAAGTGTACAATATTTTCTTTGGAACCTCCTTACAAAATTAAAAACTGCTTACCAAAACCTATACTTTTCTAATTTATTAACAACAAGTAAGATATTCTTAATTTATTCTAGCTAAACACAAAACTATTTTAATACAAACAAACATTTTGCTTAGTTTTATTTTTAAAAATATATTTTTTATTGAAACAATTCATTCATTTTACTAAAAGCTATTTATTTATATTTTATTTTATTTTTTATGAATAAAGTTCGTCAGAAAACAAGGTAGCAAGATCGAAAAGACAAACAGATTCTTCCAAAAATATGAATAGCGGATAAGTTTATGAATTTTATAACTGTTCTTAAAATATAGAATCAGTTATCAGTTTGCAGATTCCTAACCATTTCTATAGTAATGAGGCTAAAATGATTGGTAATTAAATTGAAAGAGTAGCCATTAAAGATTTTAATGGAAATCAAAGTGAAATATCTATTCATCAAAAAGAATAAACTGTTTAAGGATGTAAGTATCTATACATATACTGCAAAGGTTATCTAATAAATGAAAGTCCTTAAAAATTAAACATTTACACATCAATTTAGAAAAAAAAATCAGAATGCAGGATTGTTGGAGGTTAAAATCAGATTTATGAGGAAGAATCTTTAAATACTAACTTTATTTTATTCGGCAACGACACTGGGGAATAATTAAGTATCTAAGACTATAAATATGATAAAATTTCTTAACCAGTTAGTATAGGAGGTGTGGGAACAACTTAGTTAGACTTATACACATTAAATGATTTCTTGATACCTATTTATTAGACAGTAGGAGTTAATGTTTCCATTAAAAACGTAGATTATGATTAAAAGCTGTTTTCAAAAGTGATTACTATTTCTCCTAGGTAAGCTTTTATTTATTAAATTATTTAAAACATTTTTAAATGTATTTTATTGGTTAAATGTATTTTGTAATAGGTTTATATTAGTTAATAAGACAGGACATTAGATTTATATTAAGTAGAAAGGGTATGATGATAAAGTTACAGCAATAGAAAAAGATACCAGAATTCCTTTGTTTTGGTATGATTAAAGTGAGAGCAGATTTTTATCAATTAAGTTATAAGAAGAAGCAAATGAGTGGAATTGGAGTGGAAATTTAAATGTTCAAGAGCTCGGAACTGTGAACTTTATGGTAAGAAGTACTTAAGATAAATTAAATGTAGTTTTCTTAAGGACTGATGTGCGATCTGATGATTCAAATATTTACATAGTAATTGAAAAAGTCAGCGATAAAGAAAAACCTTATTTGATATAAAATCTTACTTCTAGTGTTACTATAAATTTGTATGATTTTAATGTATCTCTCTTGCCATTATCTGAAAATTATGACTCTGCATAGCTTGATTAGTAATACCATTTTTCATGGGAACATCCATTTGATAGAGAAAAGAAACTTTATTTATAATTGATACCAAAATAAAAAAACTATCAGCTTCTCAATTATAACTTATCACCTGACTAAATTTATCTTCGAGATAAATTATAATTATCTCCTTAAGGATTAAATAAAAATTAGGTAAATGACTTATTTATAATTAAATGACAAATTTATAAGTAAAATTTTTAATTTATTTAGTTTTAGAATATTTACATTAAATTGTCAATTGAGATTGACGGTTTTACAAGAATTATTAAATTCGAAGACTCGTATAAAGATGAACCTGTTACATAGTAAGAAAAGGAAGAGCTAAGACAAAAGATAGAAAAATAAATAGAGTAAAAGCATTTTCCATAAAATTTGGGACAACCAAAAAAACTTAGCCTCAAGGAAAGTTAACAAAAAAATTAAGAAGAATCAAATTCTCTATTAAAAAATAAAATTGAATAGTAGATAAGTGTTTATATAAAATAGATTGGTATTTCAGTAGTTTAAAATCATAGAATAAATGAGAAGCCAAAAGAGATAATCTATGTAACAATAAAAGGAGTTGAGTTTATTACTATAAAAAAATAAGAATTAATGACGAATCAGCTTAGAGTAAAACTCTTGAATATTGACCAAAATAACAGTTACAACATTTCTAATCCTGTAATTTTAACTCCAAATAAATATTCTCAGTACAATAAAGATAAAACCAACAATTTTTTCATAAACATCATGGTAGAATAAAACTTAGTAGCTAAAAACCTTACTCTCTTTAATAACCTAGTTTTAGAAATTGATCCTTTCACAATTAGAATAGAAGATTAATTAGTTAATGTTGTATAGGATTTTATAAATACCGTAGAAGAAGTCTAATATACTGTAGAAAGTTCTCATTTGAGTTCAATTAAAAATCAAATCGATGAGTCTGCAAGCTTAAAAAAAAATCAAAACAAAGTAAAATTTTTCTTGACAAAAATTTTTTTATTTTTATGAAAACACTTGATTTAGTTTTGTGCGAAAAAAAAAATATTTTTATATAAATTTGGTTTTGATTTAAAAAATTTTATTTTCATTTAGTCACAAATAAATCCTGCGAACTTTAAAAATTACTTGACTTAAATAAATTTATTATTCAAATAATTTATTTTTATATTTAAATCATAATAAAAAGCATAGAATATTTTAAAGATATTTAATAAAAAATCAATCTAACTTTTAAATAAACAATCTAAAAATCTAACAAAAAAAACAGCAAAACAACAAAAAAACAAACAAATACATGAAAATTATTGAAAAATATTTATTTAAAAAAAAAATGATTTATTAAATTTTAAAATGATAAAAAACTGAATAAATATTCAATAAAAAGTCAATCTAAGAAACAAAAAATCTAATAATCTAACAAAAGACAAGCAAACTAATACATGAAAATTATTCAAAAAATGTTTATTTTTATTAAAAAAATCATTAATTAAATTTTAAAATGATAAAAAACAAACTGAATAAATATTTAATAAAAAATAAATCTAAAAAACAAAAAATCTAATAATCTAACAAAAGACAAGCAATACATGAAAATTATTCAAAAAATGTTTATTTTTATTAAAAAAATGATTAATTAAATTTTAAAATGATAAAAAACAAACTGAATAAATATTTAATAAAAAATATAGAATAAAAAATTCAAATGGTAAGAATGTGAAATTCCTCCAAGTAGTATTCCTACGTTTATAAATCAGCTAATCCTATCTAATATTGAAGCTAATCTTATAATCAAAGGTAATTTTAAAACAAGCACACAGAGCTCAAACTTTTTTAAGCAAATATTTTCTGCACTTGGTGTTGTTTTAGCTGACATAGAATCACCTATTAAGTTAAATGGAATAAAACTTATTAACTGCTTTGAAACACCCTCTGGCATCACTAGTAAATTAACAGATCACTATAAAACTTAAGCTATTAGAGAAGTTCTAAAGGCATGTGGATCATTCAATATTATTGGTAATCCAGTTGGACTCTTCTAAAATATTTCCACAGGTGTAATTGATCTTATTTAAAAACCTGCTGAAGGTTTTGTCAAAGGACCTCTTGAAGGCGGATTAGGTATTATGGAAGGAGCTTCTTCTTTAATCAAAAATACTATGGCGGGAGCTTTTAATTCAGTTAATAAGATAACTGGGTCTTTATCTAGTGGAGTGTCTGCTTTATGCATGGTACTTACTTACTTTTTAAAAATAAAAATTATAAGCATGATTTATTTTTTAAATTGATAACAAACAATATTTTATTTAGGACGAAGAATACTTACAAGAAAGAGAGAGAAAGAATTAAATTAAACCAAAAAATGTTTTAGATGGAGCCACATAAGGAATCACTTCCATAGTATCAGGTGTTACTAAAGGAATCACAGGCGTTTTGGTAAATCCTTTTGAAGGAGCTAAAAAGGGAGGAGCTTTTGGTTTGCTAAAAGGAGTTGGTTTAGGAATTGCTGGGCTTATTACTAAACCTGTTTCTGGAGTTTTAGACGCCGCTTCTTCCGTAACAGGTGGAATAAAAAATAATATAATGCTAGGAGATGAAAAAGCTAATGAAGTTAGACTTAGAAATCCTAGAGTTTTCTATGGAAGAGAAGGATTTTACAAAGAATTCATTGAAATTGATGCTGCAATGAAAGCGATTCTCCACACTACTTCTAAAGGAAAATATTAAAATGTTGACTATTTATAAGCTTATTTGATTGATGGGGATGGAGAAAACTAGAAAAATAATGTAGTCTTAGTAATAAGTTATGAAATTATTTTACTTTTTGATGCATCAAGAAAAAAGAAATGGTATTTTGAGACTAGTGGATTTTGTAGAGTAGAACTCAAATAAAATGGAATTTAACTTTATTGTTAAAATGAAATTTAAAAACTAAAAGTAAGTTTTTATCAAATTTTTATATAATTTTCTTAAGTAAATTTTAAAAAATATAGAATAAAAGTGCATTCGTTGCCATTAAAAAAGATGATCAGAAGGAATATATTTTCAATTAGATTAACACTCTTAAATTCTAATTAGAAGAAGAAAAAAAAATTAGTCAGCTAGATAATTGATTAAATCAATAAATAAATAAATACACTTATTCAATTAAAAGTAAAATAATAATTGAAAAAAAGCTTAGAATTATATTAATTTAGCATTCACTCAAATAAAATAAATAACTTTTATTGGTTGGTATCTATTTAATTTGTAATTAAATTATCAAAAAGTAAATAATTTCTAAATCATAAATTGCTTATTTAACTAATATCTTTTAAAAGTTAAGGGGTTAATTTATTCAAATATTTAGTCTTATAAAATATAAAAAAATTAATAATTACAATAAATTTTTGAAATTAAGCTTTAAAATAATAAACCAAATTACTTAGAAATTTACTTTAGCTTGAAGATATAATTAAAAAAATTACATTTCTATTTTTTATGATTAGTTATGATATATAATTTTTATCAAATGTTTTAATCTGCCATTTCAGGCTAAAGGTAAATAACTTTATTTTTTTAATCTGTCATTTCAGGCTAAATGTAAATAACTTTCTCGTTTTAATCTACCATTTATGGAAATTAAAAGTTCATTTCTGGATTAGTAAAATCTATGGTTTAAGTGCTTTAATCAGCTGTTTAAACTGTTTAAGTGTATTTATTAGCACTTTTAGAGCTTTTTTCTGCTCTATTAGGATTTTTTTTTGTTTGGTTATTTTGTTTTTTATGCTACTCATCATTATGTTATTATTTTTATTCTGCTTCTTTTTATTCTCTATGTTCCTTAAGTAATTATTCCTTTTATTATTACTTACTGTTATCTTATTAAGTATTATTCTATTCCATGCATTCTTTACATATACAGATACAACAACAGCAAAGTATTTCAGCTATTATTTATCCACAAGCATTATTATTATCATGATGGTGATGCCTTGAGCTCATTTATATTATTTTTAAATATGTTTGTTTATTTGTTTATATTTAATTTTTCTTAGATTTTATATTATTTATTATCATTAAATTATTAATTATAATGTTAAAGATATTTGATATTTAAATACATCTTCATTAAATTAAAAACATTTAAGGATAAGCTCTTATTAATTAATTAATTAAGAATATTCCCCGATCAGTTTATCTAATTATTTTGTTTATCCTATTATTTTTTCAATTAATTAAGACTATTCCCCGATCAGTTTATCTAATAATTTTGTTTATCCAATTATTTTATCAATCTAAATATTTTGTCTATATTATTTATTTAATATTTATTAATTTATGATTTTAATATTGCAATTTATCTTCTTCTATTTCATTTCTCTAAAGCGAAATAGAAAAATTAATATTTGGAAATATTAGATAATGACAAATCAAATTAAATCAGAACTCTTATTAAATATTATATTACCTGATAAGGGAATAGAAATTATCAGAGTTATTTAAAGAAAATTATATTTATCAAATTATATAAGTATGTATATTAAACAAAACTTAAAATAAGTAAGGGCTTATGAGCTGACTAAATCTGAAGTTTAAAGACAAAATATGATACCCTTATTGAATTAAATAATAGAAAAAAATAATAAAAACATTACAATATATGATATTTTCATTTTAATACTCTTCTTATATAATGTAAAAAAAGGTGGTTCCACACCTGAACTTTACCCTATATTTCTATATTTTGAATTAAAAAAAGATATAAAATTTTAAAAATCATTTTTTTTTCTTCTATTTTATATTACAGATTTGGCGGTAATATATATTTATTTTTTCATTTATTTAATAAACTATTTATTTACTTATTAACTTACCAAAATAAATAAAAAAATACGATATTCATATAAATATAAATATTAATAAATATTTCTATCTATATATATTTTAGGTTAAATTATCATATTAAAAAATATTATATAATAAAACAAATAGTATTTTCTATTATTAAAATATTTAATTTTTATTCATCCTCTTTTCACCACTTGTTATTATCAACAGAATTTAATATTAAATAATACTAATCTTTTAAATTTTCGGCATTTGTTTTTCAATTATGATTATTAGATTAAGCTGAAAGTTCCTTAACTAAATAATTAACTAAAAAAAAATTAAATAGAATAAAATTTTTTAAAAAAATAAAATTTAAAATTAATAAAAATAAAAAAAGCATTAGTAAGTTAAAAAAGAAAAATAAATCAAATAAAAAAAATATCAAATAAATTAAAAGAGTTTTTATTTTTTTAAATTCATTTTTATATTAAAAAATATCACAATCCAAAACAAATAAACTGTTTTTACCTAAGATCAAGTGTAAAATTTGAGAGATTAGCGCATTTTGCTAAAGCAGAACCTAAACTTAATGCACCTTATTAGCTAATAGAATTATTACTTTTTAAATATTGAAGAAAAAATATATAAATAATTAGTTAGTTAGAAGGGAGAAATGAAGAAAAATTATGTTGAAAATAAAATAAAAAACAAAGCAAAAGAGCAAAATAAAAGAATTATATTATTTTATATTCTTTTTTATATTAAAAATAAATATCACAATCCAAAACAAATAAACTGTTTTTACCTAAGATTAAGTTTCAAATTTGAGAGATTAGTACAATTTGCTAAAGTAGAACCTAAACCTAATGCATCTTCATCACAAATATTATTGAAGCTTTTTAAATATTGAAAAATAATATATTATTATTTAATTATTTAGAAGGAAAAATGAAGAAATAAAAATAAATAGAAATGAATTAATTAGTTAAAAATAATAAATTCAAAATTTGAAAATAAAAAAATGAGCTATATAAAGAAAGATAGAAGAAGAAAAAACCATAAGTACTATAAAAAGAAAAATAAAACTAATGAAAAGCTAATAAATATGGCAATCCAAAACAAATAAACTGCTTTTACCTAAGATTAAGTGTCAAATTTGAGAGATTAATGAAATTTGCTAAAAAAGAATATAAGTATGATGCTTCTTATTTATCTTATTTGCTTATTTATATCTAACTTTTTAAATATTGAAGAAAAATAAAAAATTAATTAGTATTAAGAAGAGAAAAATAAAGATAAAATATGAAATAATAAGAAATTAACTCATTAATAATATTCAAAAACAAAATTTGAAAAAAAATGAGTAAATTAAGAAAGATAGAAAGAAAAAAAATGTAAAATAAAAACTCAATAGAAAAATAAAATCAAATAAAAAGCTAATAAATTTAAATAGTAATATTGTTTTATATTAAAAAATATCATAATACAAATAAACTGTTTTTACCAAAGATTAAGTGTTAAATTTGAGAAATTAGTACAATTTAATAAAACAAAACCTAAGTTTGATTCACCTTATTTTCTTATTTAATTCTAACTTTTTAAAAATTGAAAAAAAAATATATTTAATTAGTTATTATGAAGGGAAAAATATGAATCAATAAGAAATTAATTAATTAATAATATTAAAACCAGAATTTGAAAATAAAAAAATTATTAAATTAAGTAAGATAAATAATTAAAATAAAAAAGTAATAGAAAAATAATAAAAAGCTCATAAACAAATTAAAAAAGTTAATTATATTGTTTTAAATTCATTTTAATATCTAAAAATATCACAATCCAAAACAAATACTGTTTTTACCTAAGATCAAGTCTCAAATTTGAGAGAGTAGTGCAATTTGCTAAAATAGAACATAAGTCTGATGGACTTTATTTGCTTATTTAATTCTCACTTTTTAAATAATGAAAAAATATATAATTAATTAGTTATTATGAAGAGAAAAATGAAGAAACAATATGAAATAATAAGAAATTAATTAAAAGCCAAATTTAAAAATAAAAAAATGAGTAAATTAGAAAGGCAGACAGATGAAAAAAAATAATTAAAATAAAAATGTAATAGAAAAATAAATCAAAATAAAAAGCTTCTTAACAAATTAAAATAGTTAATTTTATTGTTTTAATTCATTTTTATAACTAAAAATATCTCAATCGAAAATAAATAAATAAACAAACTGCTTTTACCAAAGATCAAGTGTCAAATTTGAGAGATTATTATAATTTGCTAAAATAGAACATAAGTCTGATGCACCTTCTCCTATTTAACTTTAACTTTTTAAATATTGAAGAAAAAATATATCATATACTTTATAATATCATCATCCCCCTATCCTCAAAATTTATAAAAAATTAAACTAATAATTTTTAATTAAAGATCTCATCTTATTTTAATGAATGATTTACATTAAAAAGAAGACAACTTAGGCTATATGAATATACATACATATATTAATTTCATAGCCCTTCACATTGAAGTTATATTTGATTGGGGTATGATGTTAATTAGAAGTAAAAAATGAAGATAAAAAATTAATGAAATAATAAGAAATGAATTAATTAATAATAATAAAGTAAAAACTAAAAATAAAAAAACTTATATTAAGAAATATAGAAGAAGCAAAAAAACATAAGTACAATAAAAGAGAAAAAGAAAAATAAATCAAATAAAAGCTAATAAACAAATTAAAAGAGTAATATTGTTGAAAATTTATTTATTTTTATATTAAAAAATATCACAATCCAAAACAAATAAACTGTTTTTACCGAAGGCAAAGTGTCAAATTTGAGAGATTAGCACAATTTGCTAAAGCAATACATAAGTTTGATGAACCTTTTTTGCTTATTTAATTCTAACTTTTTAAATTATGAAAGAAAATATAAAATTAATTAGTGGCTAAGAAAGAAAGGAAAAATGAAGAAAAAATATAAAATAATAAGAAAGAAATAAATAAATTAATAATATTAAAATCAAAATTTAAAAATGAAAAATGGGTTAAATTAAGAACTAGAAAAAAAAAACACAAAATAAATTAAGTACAATAAAAAATAAATTTGAAAAATAAATCAAATAAAAAGCTTTGAATAAAATTAAAATGGTTATTTTATTTTATATTAAAATATATCACAATTCAAAATAGATAAACTGCTTTTACTTAAGATTAAGCGTCAAACTTGAGAGATTAGTGCAATTTCCTAAAGCACAACCTAATTTTGATGCACTTATTTCATTTATTTTATTATTACTTTTTAAATGATGAAAAAAAAAAAATCTTATTAATTAGTTTTTAAGAAGGGAAAAATGAAGAAAAAATATAAAATAATAATAAATGAATAAATGAATTAAAAACAAAATTTGAAAATAAAAAATGAGTTAAATTAAGAAAGATATAAGAAAAAAAACACATGGGTAAGTACAATAAAAAATAAATTTTAAAAATAAATCAATCAAATAAAAAGTTATTTAATAAATTAAAATAGTTATTTTATTTTATATTCATTTATATTTAAAAACACAGTTCAAAACAAATAAACTGTTTTTACCTAAGATCAAGTGTCAAATTTGAGAGATTAGTGCATTTTGCCAAACTAGAGCCTAAGCTTGATACACCTTTTTTGTTTATTTTATTCTGACTTTTTAAATATTGAATAAAAAAATTAAATAAATAATTAATTAATTCGTTATTAAGAAGGGAAAAATGAAGAAAAAATATGAAATAATAAGAAATAAATTTTAAAAATATCAAAGCTAAATTTGAAAATAAAAAAATGAGTTAAATTAAGAAAGATATGAGAAGAAAAAACATAAACATATACAATAAAAAGAAAAATAAATCGAATAAAAAGCTAATAAATAACTTAAAAGAGCTACATTATTTTAAATTCATTTTAGTAACTAAAAATATCACAATCCAAAACAAATAAACTGTTTTTACCTAAGATTAAGTGTCAAATTTGAGAGTTTATTGCAATTTGCTAAAGCAAAGCCTAAGCTTGATACACCTTATTCGCCTATATTATTCTAACTTTTATATATTGAAGAAAAAATATAATAATTAATTTGTTATTAAGATAGGAAGAATGAATCTAAAATATGAAACAATGAGAAATAAATTAATTAATAACAATCAAATCAAATATTTAAAAAAGAAATGAGTTAAATTAAGAAAAAAGATAGAAGAAGAAAAATAAATAAATAAAAAGGAAAGAAAAATAAATCAAATAAAAAGCTAATAAACAAATTAAAAAAGTTAGTTATATTGTTTCAAATTCATTTCTATAATAAAAAATATCACAATCCAAAGCAAATAAACTGTTTTTACTAAAGATCAAGTGTCAAATTTAAGAGATTAGTGCAATTTGCTAAAGCAGGACCTAATCTTGATGCACCAATTGAATCAATTGTATTGGGGCTTTTGAAATATTGATGATAAGATAAATTATTATTTAGTTATTTAAAAGCAAAAAAAAATGAAATAATAAGAAATGAATGAATTAATTAATAATAATAAAAGATTAAGTTAAAAATAAAAAATAAATGACTTTAATTAAGAATAATTAAGAAAGATAAAAATAAAGAAAAAACACAAGTACAATAAAAGGAAAAGCAAAGTAAATCAAATAAAAGCTAATAAACAAATTAAAAGAGTATTGAATTGAAACAATAAAACTATTTTTACGAAAAACTAAGTTTCAAATTTGAGAGATTAGTGCAATTTGCTAATGCAGAACCTAAGCTTGATACACTAATTGCATCAATTTTTTTAAAGCTTTTTAAATATTTAAGAAAAAATATATTATAATTTAGTTATTTAGAAGGAAAAATAAAGAAAATAATAAGAAATTAATTAATTAATAATAATAAAAGCATAATTTGAAAATAAAAAATGATATAAATTAAGAGAGAAAAAAATATAAGTAAGTAAGTAAGCACTAAAAAAAAGAAATAGAAAAATAAATCAAATTAAAATCTAATAAAAAAATTAAAAGTGCTGGTTATATTGTTTGTTTTAAAAATTAATGGAAAAAAGTGAGAATTTATGTTAAAAAATAATAAAATTAATAAATAACTTAAAATTTAAATATATCAAAAATGAATTATGATAATATTTATAAATTAAATAAATAAATATACTTATGAAAGATATGGACAACCTAATGAGATTAGTGTTAAGAGTTTAAAAACTTTTTATATTAAAATGAATAAATTTAAACTATATTGATAAAAAAATAAATAATTACTTCCTCTAATGTGTAGTCTATCATGATTTCTTTCTTTTTTTTCTTCAAAAATATTAAATACAAATTATTGAAAATTTAATTAATTATAAGTGGATAAAAAGAACAAATTAAATATTTGAATTTATAAATTTGCTTTCACAAAAAAGTAAGTACGTAGGTAAGTTAGTTAGTGTAACTTTCATTACTTAATCTTAATATTTCTTATAAGGATCTTCAAATTCATATATAGGCCGCTATTTCATATAACTCTAAATCAAATCTCTATATTATACATTCAAAAACAAACTGTTAATGGTGTGAAGTTTATAAATGTAATTTAAAAACCCTTGATAAAAAAAGCTTTTAATAAAAATAAATGGTAGGTACTTAATAAAGATGGGACTCGCTCTCATACTTCTAAAGCCAAACTTTAATCAGAGCTAGTGTTCCATATAATTTGCATTACACTTTTTTAGGATTTGTAACCTCTAATCGAATTCTAGTTTATATAATAATAAAAGAGTAGTGTAATCAATATATTTTCTTAGGTTTTTTATCTAAAATTGCTTACAGATATTTTAATTTACTGTATGTCACTTAAGGTTGATTTTGAAAATATGTCATACAACCCATTTTCTTATATATTTTCATATAAAAACTAAAAGTTAAATGCATAATAAAACAAAAATAAAACCAATAAAATATAGTTAAAGAATATTTAAGGCTAAAATAAAAAAAATAATTTTATTTAATAAATCTATCTTTCTAATTTATTGATAGTTTACTTTATCTTTGGAAATTCTATCTTTTTAAATAAATGATGAAATAGCAATAAACACAAATAAAAACGATAAAAAATTATTCTAAAGCAATTAAATACAATAAAATAAAATGAAATTTTTGAGAAATATTAGACTGCCTATTTTGAAAATGTTAAGAAATTAATTTTATTAATGTTATTGTAATTTTTTCATTTATTTTCTATTAATAAATTTATTTTAACAAATAATAAATAGTTAGTTAATGGATGGATTTAAAAACATTATAAAATAAACATTAAGAGGATTTTAAAAACATTGATAAATAGATAAATTTTTAAGTTAAAATTCCTTTAAATTAATTCTACTAAATATAATTAAGAACAAGAAAAAGCTTTATATTACATTCAACATACAAACAAACAAACAAACAAAGATATTCTATTTAATTTTTATTTATAAATTTACATAATAGATGAAAATATTCAAAGAGATGGATATTAATTGATAATAAATCCAAAATATCTTGGTGTGGTTATATTTAATAATCATAAAGGAGATTTTAAATTTCTTATTGTATTAATAACTTCTTTTCAAATATAGAAACCATTAATTATTCAATAAAAAACACTTTTACATTTCATAGCAACCATTCGTAAGTATTTTGATTAATTAATTATTAGCTAATAAATATATTTAATTATTTTCTACATTTTTTAATTCAATTAATAAGATAAATTAACAAAATTAATCAATTTATATTAAAGATAATATTTTATTTTGCAAGGTAGAGAAGAGCATGAGTGATTGTAGTGTTAACTCTGAAGTAAAATTTATAACTATTCTACCAAATAATTATTTTAAGCAGATAATTAATTAATTATCCATATTTGAAATAAAGCCTGAACCTTCTCATCCAGATATGTCTATGAATTATGAAAGTAATTTAGATAAGTCATAGAGAACTAAGAATGATAGTAATACAAATAGAAATACTTCTATTAGAAGAGATCTAGAAATAAAAGCTAGTGTTGATAATAATCGTGACTTAAGATTTAATTAAGCTGACGATCAATGCTATGAAGAAGATATAAATTTGGAACAAAATAATTTATAAAAATAACAGGTTAATATGGTTAAACAATAATAATAAATAAACTCAGATAGTTAAGCAATTAATGCTTTCAAAAGAAAAAAAATAGATGCAAGTCAGGTAGGAAAAAGCAAAGACTTTGTAAATGAAAATTTTAGATAAAGCAATGATGGACTTAAAGAAATTCAATCATAAAATTAAGCTCATAACCTAAAATTAGAATTCATATAAATAGATAATGATGTATTAAACATCGAAGATCCAAATGAATTTTTTTAGGAAAACGGTATCAAAAAGAAAGCAATAGGCAAAAGTATTAGCTAAAGAAAAAATGGCAGTATAAACTCTTAAAATAGCATAATTTCTCCTTAAAGTGCTACGACAAATCAGATAAACTTCTAAGTTTAGCCACCTTCTTACTATTTCGGAGATATAAAAAAAGATACTCTTAAATAGAAGTAATAACTTTAACAATAATAAATTAACTAAGTTTAACAGCATCAGCAACAGTCAAATTAGTTACAATAAGTACTTCAATAGCAATAAGGGTAGAATTAAAATTAGCAAGAAGAAATAAGGCATAAATTTAGAATCACCAATACATCTGAAAGAGCAAGTTCAAATATTAAAGAAAGAATTCATACACATTCAAATTAAAATAATATTACCAATTAAAGCTAAAATGAAAAGTAAGTATCAAACAAATCTCTAATTTTTTATCAAATTATTTAGTTATTCTAAAATATTAATTCTAGTAATGCAAATGAAAATTAAGAAGAAGATATTGAAAATTTTAACACAAACAACATTGATTATTCTGTCTTATCAGCCTATGTAAATAGCAACAATTAATTTAGGTAATTAATTATTTTCCATTGATCAATCTAAATTAAATCATAAATTTTTATTTTTATGAAAATAATTTTTTATTTTAATAAATTTATTTAAACATTAAAAAATAGAAAAATATTAAAGAAAATTAATTTACTTTCATAAAACTTAATTTATTTAGTTATATTTTAATTAAATTTTATTTTATATCTTGCTTATAACTAACAGCGAACATGATCATCTCAATAAGTTGTACGATAAAGATACTAGTCCTTTCAAAAAATAATCTTACACTACTAAATTAGCTTAGTAGTTCGATGTTAAGAATAATCCGTAAAATTATAAATATTTTTTTTTATTTGAAAAATGTTGAAAAAATAATAAATAGATTTTAATTAACTTATAAAGGTATGCAATAAGACCGTATTCTATGGATAAAGGGTCATAGAAAAGAGTTAAGAATATATTAAATAATAGCATGAATAGTAAGATAGGGTAAAATCCTATTTAAAATCAAATATAAAACAATCAAAATGATGATGCAGTATAAGAAAAGTAGAAAAAGACAGAAAATTCTTAGAATCCGAGTGTGATTATCATAAATTAAATCTAAGGATCAGAAAATTCTAATTAAAAGAATTTTTCTAACACAGCTAATAATATTTATAAATAGACTTTAAGTTAATTGGAGAATTTAAAAGCCATAGATCCTTAATTGTAATAGCAATAAAGTCCAATTGAAAAATATGTAAATGTAATAAAATCTTAAATGAATAACTAAAATACAGAAACTAAAGCAAGTAATTTAACAAAGTCTCCTATTATTAACAAATAAAATCTTCAGTAAACTACTTAATTTGTGGAATTTCAAAAGACTTTTTAGAGTGGTAATAAAAAGAGTGTACCTGATGTGCTAAATAATACTTCAAATATTCAAAATAAATAAAATGTAATGAATATGCAAAGGAGAGTTTCATAGCCTCATTAAAGATCAATAACTTAAGATAAATACGATGAGATTATAAAAAGTGTGCTACATCCTGAAAAAGTAAATTTATTTATTTATTTATTATTTTATAATAAATTCTTTATTCTTTATAAAAAAGAAAAATACATAGGCTAAGGCTCCTGAATTCAGGACAAATGCTATTTCTGAATTAAAAAAATAGCTAAATTAAATGAGTGGCGAACTTGAATTTGAAAGATTGAAAAACTAAGAACTATATAATAAACTGCAATCATTTAGGTAAAAGTGTTTAGGCAAAATAGATCGATAAACGTAAATAAATATATTTTAATTGTTATTATATGATCATAATATTTTTACTAATAGCAAACTTTTGGCTAAAAATGAATTCGAGGCTGAGATATTGCATGTAGAGCAAAAAGTTAAGGCACTTAAAAAGAAAATTAAATAAAAGGATGAAGAATTAGTTCTGTTGAAAGACGAATCAGAAAAATAACATGTAAAATTTTAATTAATAAAAAATTTTAATTTATTAAAATTAAAATAAATTGTTTAGGCTATCTTGTAAGATTATGAAAAACTAAAG
Organism: Tetrahymena thermophila SB210; assembly: GCF_000189635.1. Classification (NCBI taxonomy): domain Eukaryota; phylum Ciliophora; class Oligohymenophorea; order Hymenostomatida; family Tetrahymenidae; genus Tetrahymena; species Tetrahymena thermophila. Next base: position 537,634 of record NW_002476361.1, read on the forward strand.
TTTGAAGTTTCGTAATACAAAGAAAATGTAGAAAATCTAATGATTAAACTAGATACCAAAGAGAAATCAATCTAAGAACTTCATAGAGCTCACAATAATGCAAATGCAGATATTGAGTTAGAATTAATTTAATTTAATTTACTTTTTATTCTAAAATTAATTTTATTTTTATTTGAAGATTAATGGATAATTAATTTTAAGATAAAATACTATGATTTATTTAATAAATGTTTAAATTTAAAAAAAAAATATATATATATTTAGGAGGTTGTTTTAAGAGACTTCAAGCCTAAAATAAAAAGTAGATGAAAAATAAGGTGAAATTGATTAGCTAGAAGGATCATTAAAAGTGGCTAATATTAAGGCATAAGAAGCTAATAAGCTAAGATAAGATATTGAAGTTTATAAAATTAGCTAAATGCAGAGTAATTAAATGAGATTAGATGCTGAAAAGAAGAAAAAAGAGTATGAATAAAAACTATCAGAGTTTAACAAGGTAAAAGAAGAAAATATTAGCTTAAAGTTAGAGATGGAGCATCAGTGCTCACAACTTAAAGATTAGCTTTAAAAAAGTAATTTTGAGTGGAAACAGCTTCAATTGACAGCTTAGAAGCTGAGTAAAGAAAAAGAACAGTTTAACTAAATTTTAAAAGAAGAATAACAAAAAAGGGATTAGTTAAGAAGTGAAGTACAAAGACTGCAATCAGAATTAAATTAAATAAATAATTAAAACAAAGAAGATCTAATTATTTAACAAAATAACAAACTTAAAACTGAAAATACAAATTTAAGACAAGAAAACCTAGCTTTGAAAGGAGAAGTTGTAAAATGGTAGAATAAAAAGTAAGAAACTGACAATGAAAGTCAGAACTTAAAGAAACAAGTACATGAATTTAAATTGTAAATTGATGATTTAAACAGTAAGATAAAAGAGTATAACTAATCAACGATGAGAGTGCAGGATGCCGACAAATTGAAAAATGAGTTTATTATACTTTAACGAGAAAAAGACAATATGTAATAATTTTACGAATAGCAAATCAAAGACCTAAAATTACAACTCAATAATGAAATTAGATAAACATAAATTTATAGCATTAAATTAGAAAATTTAGTCAAAGATTCAAAGCTGTAAAATTTTACAAATACAACTCCTATTTTAGTAAATAGGCGAGACTAAGTTGATATTAGTGGAAATACATCACCAGTTCGCTCAAATACTAAAAAACATCAAACAAATAATAACAACGATTTTAATTAGTAAGAACATGTCAGCCTTTCTTAAAAATATTCTACTAAAAATAGTCTATATATAGAAAAAAAGCTCAGTGATTGTGATTGACAAAATATCTAACTAAATTTTAATTTTATCATATGAAACAAAAATAAATAATATTTATAAATTTCAAAATTCAATCAGCTTTGCTTGCTTTGTTTTGCATCAGTTAAAGAGCTAAAAACAAAAAAAGCTAATTAAACTAGAATCACAAAATAGGATCATTTAAATCATAATAAATAAATAAATAATTATTTACTTATTTATTAACTTAATAATTAATTATCAAATAAAAACACTAAAATAATGAATGAATGATCAATGTAAATAAAAAGTAATGTAAAATATAATAAGACTCTATTAAATTAAAATAATTTATTTGAAGTATCAGATTTATTTTTAAATATTAATCATAATCTATAATTAATTAATTAATTATCATTTACCAATTTATTTGTTATTATTTTTAATCTATGTGAATATAAATTATATTCTTTATTTCAAAAATGTAAGTTGTTATTCGCCTGAATCTATTATTCTAATTTTAAAAATGATTAATTAGAGCTGAATGTATAGGCAAGAGCTAAAAGAATCTAATCTTAAATTAATTTTAAGTTGTTTTCTTTAAAATTGCTATAGTAATCCTTATAGAAATCAGAAACACCTATTGTGATTCCATTTTCTACTTTCAAAATAATTTTAAACCTTAAAATATTCACTCCACTTATTTTAAGTTCTCTTTTCAAGGGGAGAATAATTTAGAAAAAACCTACTCTAGAATTGTTCTCTTCTTTGAGCTTTTTATAGTAAAAATCTTCGAGAAATGACTTTTGCAAAAACAAGTTAGGATTACAGTCATCAAGTTTTAATTATTCATATTTTGGATTCCACTTAATTAAATCCTAAATATCTAAAGTTTATGAGACATACTGCAATATATTGTGATATACTTCAAAGTGTTTTATAGGAACGTAATTGCTAATAAGTAATACAAAAATTTTAAAATATTTATTAAGTACAGTTATTTATTTTTAAACAAATACCCAATCAAAAAAGAGCACTTGATAGGAAAAAGAGGATAGCCCAAAGAAGTCACATTCATTTTTATAGTCTCTTAGCTTCTTTCTTTCACTTAAATTTGAGCCCTATCAAACTCAACATCACAGTCTAATTCATTATTTTAAAAATTTAGTTTAAAATAGGTTCATTTATTTTTTACATTTATCTATCTTAACATAATTATAATTCTTATTAAATTAATGAGGTATTTTTTAAGATAAATTATATCAAAATTAGAAAGTCAATTAGATTATTTTATTTATTTCTATTTCCTAAAAATTATAAAATGTATTTTATATTTTATAAAAGGTTTTTATGGATTAAAATTAATTTTGATTTTTTCAAAGTATTCAAAATTTTTTATCTTTCAATGAGTAAATTTATAGGCATTTAATTTAGAGAGATTGTATTGTATATTAAACAATAGAATATTTTAAAAAAATTACTTTTTGGATTATTGTGAAGTGAAATAGAAACCTCTTTTATATCACTTAAAGTTTTGTTTTTGATGATAAAGCTATAAGCTATAATATTTTTATTTCCTTTTTAATTTTTAGCAACTGCCACTTTTAAATCAACTTCATAATATTCAGTTTTATGAATACAATACTAATCTTTTAATAATTTTTATTTTTATGTTTCTTTGAGATCTAGCTCTGAAAATATTTTTATGATATTCAACCGGAATATTTTTTAAAATTAAGGATCATCTAAATTTTCTATCGTATCATCTCCAACTAATTTATCTAATGTAGGATACATGTTTAATTATGAATCTAACAGAGTAAACTTTTGATAATTTTGTTTATTAATGTGATTAATTTGCTTATTATCTACGGGTTAATTCTATTATATAAAGTTGTTTTTATATTGTTTAGCAATTTAGTTTAATATGTTATTGTTCACTTGCTGATCATTTACATTAAGTGATGCTTGCTATTAGCTCATTTAAATCTAGTTTAAGGATTTCAGCTAATTTGGCTAAACATATTGATACTATGAAGAGTTTATATTTTTAGGACCTGGAATACTATACACTTCAGTTGAAGATATTTTTTAAGTATTTTCTGATCTGTCGTCTCTTTTTACACTAGAATTTTTAGAAGCATCAGTATTTTAATTTGAAAAGCTTTATTCTACGAATTTATCTTTATTTTTATCTTAAATATAAATTTGATTTTATTTTGGACTAAATTTATTCAAGAGTGATATATCTGTGTTATTTAAAATTTCTATTTTGTTTGTAGATGCAGATTATGTATTTTTGTTGAACTGTGCTAGCTATAATCCTTAAATTTTATTTGCAAATTGCTATTTATTAGAAGACTAAGAGATGAAAGAGATATCAACTACAGTTTCTTTATCATCATTAAAATCTCCTTTGTCATCAAATTAAATAAAACTATTTTGTTATGGTACTGAAGAGAAAAAAGTGTTTTTTTTATTATTATTTTAATTTCTTAAATTTAATATATCTTTGTCAGTCTTAGGTTATCCCTCATCTTTTAAAACACTTCCATTAATATTGTTTTTCTATTAATCTGTTTCGAGTCTGGCATTAGAATTCTGCATCTAAAAATGATTTATAGAATCTGTTTAACAAAATAAAATAATTAATTTACTAAAAAAATTAGAAACTAAATAGCACAAACATGTAAAAATTAAAGAAATTAATTTAAATAAATGCTATAAAGTTAATATATTTTTACTGGTTTTGTCCCTTTGAGTT